>NW_023596225.1:12350701-12358217 GCF_011947565.3 Pollicipes pollicipes
AAAGAAGAAAGTCAACCTGACCAACGCACGCATGGAATGCGTGCGTTGGTCAGGTCTGTGCGATGGTTCGAGCATTGGCTGCGACATCGCCTAATATCCACGATACTCGCTTCAAGGGAGTAATTCCACATTTGTATGCGGTTTTGAACTGAATGGGCAGTTCTAAGATCATTCGGTGCAGTTCACAGCCATGCCCCTCTAAAGAGCTAAGTCCCTCTTGTTTTTTAGCCACACCCCGCGTAGATGTGCAGCCTTTTTCGGGAGACTATTTCAAGGTCAACACAGGCATCCATGGCGCCATAATAACGTCATTCAGATTCCTGCCATTCTATTAGCAATGCGGCGATCAAAGCTATGAAAAGTATAGTTGTCGAGTCGTTCATATCTGGCCTTTGTTAATACGATTTCCAGATATAACGGCCGTTAATTGACATTACAGCAATGTTGTGCAAGGTGCAACGACGTAATCAAACAATGGCGTATTGAGGAGCATATTTGCCTAGCAGAGTCATTGTAGTCTTTAGAGCAGTTTTTTACACTTAAAAAGCATACCAACAGTTATGATTAAGCCTTTTTCATCTTGCGTGTTGTGTGCTTTCATATCTTCAAATGTGAAGCATCCCCGTTAATGACGGCATGCATGTTAAAAGTGCGTGCATGGATGTGGGTGTGTTCTCCATTGTGTCATTGCATCTGTCTGTCTGTTATATTATTGACAGGCAAACTGGAAGGGTCCATCGAGCACATCATATGATTTTACTATAAATGGTGGTATAATATAAATGACAGCAATAATTTTGCTGTTCCTGAATTAAGCTCATGGGTGTTGTGACGACGTGTGTTGTTCAGATGCCCAAAAACGCGGGACACATACACCACAACAGTAGTGCAAATGTGGCGCGCTTCAAGCAAATGCCACATCAAAGCTCCTGTTTGTGGCCAATGGCAATGCCTCCGTTACCAGCACGCCATGCAAGCAAGCCGGTCCGGAAGGCCGCCTCTGCGGCGCTGGGGTCGATCGCAGCCGCGCTGGTCCGTCACCTGAGAGCGCGACAGCACCAGCGCGCTGGGCGCCGCGCCAGCCGCCGTTGCCGGTTTGGAGCTGGCAAACTGAAAAAGGGCGCGAGGTTGACCATCGCACATTGAGAGAAATGGGGCAATTTTGTCGGGAACAAATGTTTCTGCTTCTATGATGCATTTCACAGCCTTATCACATCACCCGCTATTCGCGGCAGTTTGACACGTATTGTAAATACGCGCGTGTTATGACCTACGTCTTATGTGCAATCGCCACACCTTTCTAAGTTCTGAGATATCTGTATGAAAGCTGTGCATACGCTGCTTGACCCGCCTGACCTAACATGACATGTCACTGGTCACATCCAGCAAAGAAGAGCCCCGGTGTCCGTACTCCATGTGATACAAAGCCGTGAACTGGCGCATACCATAAGTCCGGCAACCGGTACACCATACGCGGGACTCGTAAGAGCTTTCCCAATAACAGGCTCTTTGAAATAGCTTGCCACCGGAGTTATGCGTTCCCCAAGCCGAGGTGCATTACGAAAGAACGTCTAAACGCCTGCAATTGGTCTGCAGCCAACATCAGTCGCGCTGAGTTCCTACTTGCTCATTAATAATAGGCATACCCACATGGCCTTGGTGGTGTGGCATACACCCCGCCTATTGGGTGCAGTGCAGTACATCCAGACGCACGAAATCCTCACTCTTGAAAAAGCGAAAACGTGGAAAACCTTGTGCGGCGCGTATCGGAAAAACGTCGCGCGTGTCGGAAAACGGTCGTGGAAACGAGTCGGGCGAAAGCACTTCTGGTGTTGCGCGCGCCCATGCGTTGCTCAAGGTTACTAGAGAAGGCTACGCAGACGTGACGTCACCATGGGACTAAATTTTGGTAGCCCGTAGTATGGTTTTGGGCTAATACTACACGAGGGTTGGTAGATAGTAGTAACATCATAACGAACGGAGATTTCGCCCATAAACTGGGTACTCACCCTGTTATACATCTGTATTATAATGTTATGTGAATAGATGTTGTACATTTTACATTCAAAATCTTCTAAAGGCAAATCAGTAGTACAATCTGACTCCAAAAATAGATCCTTCTAAACCACGTTTTCTAGTTTCAGTGCCCGGGCATATTCGCCGTAGTCAACGTCACCCAACATTTATATCTAATGCCTGCTTGTGAAATGTGTATTTATTCGTGAATAAATGGGTTTCATGGGTAATGTTTACATTTAATATATACATGGGCAATATTTGTCCATTTATCGTCGTACTGCAGTGCCTAAATGGAGTGAAATGTAAAAATAAGGTAATAAGAGGACGGCAAGTACCAAAAATTGCGCCGTTTCTTTACTGTGATCTTGCCAGTCGTTGGTTAACTAGCAAAACCATAATGTCGGATGTATTAGGTTAGAAAGGTGCGCAGGAAATAACACCCCGACTACCCTTATATATCCCCAAGACTATTTCCCGGCTGGGAAATGGGTCACCACTTTTTGATTGGCAGAAATTGCAAAATTCCGGGGTTCACCTTTTTCTGCCTCCATTAGAGCGAGCCAACCCTGTATCCACCCCGGCAACGCCCCTCCTAAGGCTACAGGATGTACATTCCAACTTCTCAATGCGCGTCCCAGGGTGCTAAATTCAGTTTAAAGAAATATTTATGTTTAAACCAGCCCACAAAACATCGTTGTCACGCGGCAGTAGCATTGGTGCCATATAGCTTCGTCCCATGATGACGTCACAGCATCGCTACCCAAAATGCAGTAATACGGGGGCTTGGCGTTGCTCTTGTGCGACAGGCCCGGCGTTGGCGCAGAGTCCAGGCGCAGGTGTTGACGGGGCAGGCCCGGTCGCTGCGGAGGGGGGGGGGGGGCAGACCTGAGTCGCGGTATGGCACATCATACAAGGTCATTTTTCGCGCGGTTACAATTCGAATTTCAATTCATCCACGCATGAATTGGGCTTGCATATATGTGTGCGTAGTTTTCTCCAATGTTTTTGTCACACTAGAAGCTGCGTTCGAAAGGCTTGGAAGGACACGTGCACGCTCTGAATTTACTGACATACATCGCGAGTACTTTTGTGTGATATCTTATCTAGACACCAGTTAGGGGCATTGGATATCAGAACGTAAGGAAATGTGTGAGTCACAACTTCGTGGCATCGTTTTGTACACCGCTATAGTGGTTATATCACATTTCCTCAAAACCTGACTGTGGCCGGGGTCCGCTATAGCCCCCTCCCATGTTCTTGAGTCGCTGCCAGACGTGCCGTCCCTTACTGGTTCATGCGCTACAAAACCATGGCCAACGACAAACGGTCTTGTTGCACCCTTTCTGGCCCGGCACAGCCGACTCCCAGTGAGTTATTTGCGACGTATATTGCACCAAAGGGCATTAACGTCACACTTCCTTGGCCTGCAATGTCAGGAAGGAAACTATAACGGCTGCAGCCTAAAATCCTGCTATCTCTGGGTCGTGAGGCCGGCATTCGGCACTGCATTGCGACGATCCCAACATACCAAATATGCCCGTACAGGAACAGCTGGCCACATAAGGTTTCATTTTGTATTCATTGTCAGTGCTGGTCGGTCAGTAGAGGAGCTGGAGAACTTAATGGACCGGGCCAACCGCCTGGTATCCAAATGGAACAGTCCATCCTGGGACAGGGTGCAAAAAAAACACGGATGGGGTGAACACGGACGCAGATGTCAAGTTACAGAACACCAGACTGAGCACAGGTACTAGAACAGACCGTCCCGCCATTTTGCTTCGCTGTCAATAGCTCAATTTGGAAGCAAAATGTGCCAGCCATTACAAAGGAAGCCTGCACGACGTGGTGAATCGTGATGTTTTTTTTTTTAAAGTTCCGTGTGAAACACTAATACATTATCACAATGACGGAAAATATTAATTACATATTCGATGCAAATTTGAAATAAGGTTAATGGCAGGGTAAGACCCTGGCAATGTTTTGGGCTGATATCGAAAGATGGGCTCATCAATATGCCACACCCAAAATGTGGCAAGTTGGCACGAAAAACAACTTTTAGTTCAGTCGAAAGCATAGCCTGTCCGACCCACGTGCATTTTCATCAAATTCCGCGAGCTATGACATGTCTTGCATTCATCAGATGTGTTCAGGCTGAATATTCCACAGACAAATTTGACTACCTCATCCAGAGTGCTTCAGGATGCACTTGATAGTGTAACAGCATGCAATGAAATAAACAGGCGTCATGCTATTGCTACTTTAGCCGTAGCGAAGCAACGTTATAAATCAAGCATGCCTGGCGTCGCCTGTTACACGTAGTTTTGAAGCAATTTGCAAGGCATGTGGAATTTGCCTTCAAACACGGTGGCCCAAATGTCGTGTGCTGTAGGTCAGTTTCATAAAAAAATGATTATCGCCGCCCTTTGCCAAAAAATACCATTACCCCCAAAAAATTATCCGCTTTCCGAGTTTTATAAACGGTCCTGACACCTGACGTAGATTTTACTGGCGACGACTTTTTAGACTCTAAATCGGCGGTTGCCTATCAGAAGTACCAGATGCTATCATACCGCAAACACTGCATCTTTTTATTCTTACGATGGTGGATTGTGCTGAATGACAACGACAACTAGTTTTGTTGCTACAAATCAGGTGAAACAAGTGTATTGTGCGCGTAATTTCTTGTTTTGGATCACAATGACATTTCAGCACCAATAGTCAAAACAAATTGCTACCCGAACGGTAGGCAGTGGTCAAAGGTACACGGGGAGATATTGCTCGGCGTGCGAAGCTTTTGCGTGTTCGGACTAGTTGAAGTTGTGAATCATTCCAAGTTGCGTAAAAAGCCAAAAATATCCGTGGTTATGCCGAACAGATATAACTTAAGTGTGGCAGGTAACTCATTGGTAAAATCCATTGCTGAGACACATGTCAAATCTGAATAAGATAGTACTGGACAGGTAGGCGCTCGGGCACTGGTCGCTGTTCTGTCCGTCTTTGCAGGAAGTTACGTGTTGAGAAATCTGAGCTGCCTCAACAAAGTAATTGGAGCACGCAGATCCCCTCGTGTGAGAGGATCAGCCCCCGTCTAGAGGAGTAGTCATGCCCCCCCCCCTTAAGTTCGCTGGTTATAAGCGAATACTCAACCACAAGCATACCACAAGTAATTCATTAAAAACAAGTTAATGCATACTTTGAATAAATTGCCCAGTTATTGTCTCTTTGGCAAAAAACAGTGCTCAAAATGAGGAGAATGGTGCCTGAATCATGGTACCATGCGGCAGGGCACAAATCCACTACCATTGACTAAAATGTTATGGCATATGCATCCCCGCCCCCCTGCCTTGCCCGGTTCATCTCCTGGTTTAATGACACTGCTTACAACACCACGTATAAATATTCCGCTGTTTGGAGCATGCCTACGCGGTACCTACCTACCAAGGAAAACACCTAGGTGTCTCTCCATCTTCCCCTGATCTCCCCAGGACCAACTTACCTCGGTGGCAGAGAAATTGAAAATAGGTCGTAGAATCTAGGCAAGTCGGTCTAGTGGGATGTAGGATCCAGGCAGGCAGGTAGGCTTCTTTCCAGATACACAACCAGGTGCAGTTATGCATATTTTCACCCGAAGCAGGCCGAGCTGCTGGTATTGGTCTGCGTTTGCATCCATTATCACGTTCTCAGAAGTTGAGGGCTCTACTGTGGCCAAAATTTCCGTGTTTTTAAACAATTCAAACCTAACAAAAGTATTATCCTTTTTGTTCGCCTCCATCCTTTTCAGTCAAAATCTCAACCTGCACTTATCCGCTGCCAATCACATACACTCAGCTGCAACCGCGCCGCCAAAACTGACACTACCAGCAGCTGCTATTTCAAGGACGGCGCGTGCTAAAGGCGTCAAGGACAGGGTTGACAGCGCGCTTGACGGTGATGAACAAAAACCAAAGTTCTACTATTTGGCGCATGGGCACCTAAGAGGTGCCATGGTAAGCGCCGACGGCGGGCAGAGCGACAGCCAACGCGTGTTTTACAGGTGCCTGAGAGGACAATGCATCCTAGAATGGTCATGTAGGTAGACTACCAGCTACCCACGACCAGTGCATAACGCGTACCTTCCTATTGACACGGTTACTACACAAACTGGTAGCCTTTACTGAACATGCCAGATATCTGCCCTGATTGCGCTGTATAGCAAATGGTGTCCAACCTCTACTTTCACAAGCTATTTGAACACAACTAAACGGCAGAGGCAAGGCTAGGTGTTTGAGAAAAAAGACCAACATGACAACAGAAAACATAAAGTATTTTGCTCATGGCAATACCAACAACATTTAAAGTTTTAAGCGGTTTGCATGGTCTCGATGTCGCTGCCAGTCGATGGACCTGATGCGGGCTGTACGACATCGGGACCTCGAAATCCGGTATCATTTGCTGTCATTCATCTGCAGCCAGAGGACGGCACATCAACCATGAAATACATTGGTTTCACTCACACAATCATCAGAGCTACGCATACACTTGCCAAATATCTGCAGGCCATTACACCACCTTATGTTCAGTTTACTTGCTGAATATGTGTTAGTTCAACACAGAAGCGCATAAACGGTGGGAAGGGGGGGGGGGGGCGCTCAGGAATCACCTTAAAATGCAAAAACCTTGAGTTCGAAACTGGAGTAGGAAACATATGACTGATGGGGAACTAAGGTTTCATAAATGTCATGGAAAACCAGTGGCGTGATCTTCCATTCCCATGTGCAACCTCAAGAAATCCGTGACGCACAATATCGCCGAGGAGCCTACAGCGAACATTAGTCAAAAGTAATGGAAAACAGGGGCATGGTAGGGTTTCGTAGGGGGGAGGGGGTGGAGCTCAATGAGAACGCCAAGCTTTTAGTGAACTGCTTTGCCGTTAGCCACCAGATATTTTAGGGGGAGGGGGTCTGCCCTGTTGTATTATGCGCTGTGGCAATATAACTAGCATTGTCAATGGCAGAATAAGCCATCAATCTAGGGATTGGGGAACAGTCACAGCCTTAGCATGTTCTCATTGCATTAAGTGTCCTTGCATACATGGGAATTTGACAACGTGCAGGTGTGCATCAACCTAGCTGCTTTGATCTACGAGTAACCTTGCCCCCTCCCCCCCCCACCCTTTTCGCTTGTCATGTTGCTATTTTATGCTATAATGTGGTCAGTACAGTTATAAATGCTAGGGCAAGGCATTTCAGCACATGAGGGCAAATCTGAATGAATGTAGCCATTAGTCCCGGTTTCGTCACAACTTAGTCAGCACATGGGTGAGAGAGGATATCTGGGGCGCCGTGGGTTAGGGGGTGGGGTGGGGGGTTAGAGCAACAGGTAACTTTATCATAGAAACTATTGAAACTATTGCTGATGCCAAGGCGTGTAAAGGTGGGCGGGCTGGACGGGGGGGGGGGGGGGGGTTCTGTCACTAAATAAAGCACTGACTTCACAGAATGAGGGGAATTAAATTACA
>NW_023596225.1:12359217-12439217 GCF_011947565.3 Pollicipes pollicipes
TGCAGCCAACGATTGATCAGCGTGCGGCGACGATGGCCCCATGCTTGCGCTCCACCTCTGCTTTGAAGCGTTCAGTGGCATGCTGCTCCCTTTGAGCAGTTCGGATATATCCTTATGCAAAGCACGGATGACAACAATCTTCTGATGTACCGGATATGATCGATGGTAAAAAATGAATGCTTTTCCGAGTTATTGGGTGGAAAAATTGCGAAGATGAAAACAACTTACAGCAGACCATCCCAGTTAGACCAAGCACAAAGCTTAGTATAAGTCTATGCCCCCCAACGCCTCTAGCGTGAGTCTGTGTAGAGCATATGTTGAAACATTGGCATTTTGTTGCTTGAGGAAGTTGAGCTACACAACGCTTCAAATCATACTAGCTTTAATCAGGAGAGTATTTAGCTGGTGACAGAAATATGCGGCAAACTTTACTACATCAGCCCTGTCACAGATCAGTGGTTACATGGCGTTTTTCCGATGCCCCTCAGTTCAGTTCTTGCCAGACGACGGATCGACTTCCATATGTATACGCATTTGAATCATATCCATTCACTGCTTGAACGGCGGTGAGCCCTCGTGAGTCATGCTTTCATTGGGTGTGGATTTGTTTGCGAGTAACCGCGTTTCTGGCGCGCTCGAGGCGCGTATTGAGCGTGTATTGACGTGCCTCTAGCAATTCTGTCTCTGAGTAGCTACTGTCCTTGAGGAAGGCTGTACGGCGATCCACGGCTGGCGCGGGCGGCGGCGGTAACCAACGATGCCGCAGAACGCGCGCGTCGTTATAGCACTGTTACATTAACAGATTCCTACCGTTCCAAACACCGTTACATTAACAGATCCCTACATCTCAAATACGCGTAGAAACAGGACTTTTTACATTTCGTGTCGCTACAGGGTATGATCCAGTGCTTAAGATTACATAAGGCTCAAAAAGTTTGATTTTTAGGACAATTTGTCACTAAACCTAGCCTAATAAAGCCAATTGTTGACCTAGTAACATTCCGCTTATTATAATTTGCAAGATGCTGTCGAGACCCATCCACTGCTTTTCCCTGCGAGGCCCCATCATCCCTAGCTTGGATAAAGCAGAAGGGTCTGATCGACCTCCGTCCCCTTCCCGATCGCCTCTTCTCCCCTTTCAGTTCTCGTTATGAAAAAAAACGGCGAATCAGGGCGTGGGTCGATTGCTTCGCACTCCGGCAGCAGTGCTCCCCAGCACTGCGTCGGACACGCGATCTCTCCTGTGCCGACATGCGGCCGCTCTAGTGTCGGACGAAGCGCCCACCCTGGTGCCAAATACGCGTCTACTCCAGTCCTGGACACGCGGCCACTCCTGTGCCGGACATGCGGCCTCTCCTGTGCCGAAGCACGGCCGCCCTAGTGCTGGACGGCTGTTCCTGTGCCGGACATGCGAAATCTCCTGTACCGATAACGCGGGCACACCGGGCACACAGTATTCTATCTGTGTTGGAGGACCGTTCCTGTTCCCGGAACTGAAACTGCATTACACATGCATTCTGTCCGTTCTTCCGTCACGTAATGAAATTGGCGGGATTTATTTGTGCTGCCGGGCTGCCACAAAGGCATAATGGGCCATGCCAGGGACAAACTCCGCCGGTAGAGGCGCTGGCAGACTTGAAGTCCATCACTGAAATCCAATTATTGACGCTTTACTGCGTCAAAAATGAAGCGACTATATATTTTTTGTGAAATGACGTCATTATAGGGACAGTGCCGTTATGCAGATTGCGCTGACGTCATTCATGGTATAATGTTTTCTGGACCTCGTGCCCAATAAGCTGAGAAGACCCTTGGAGTTCGTTGGTGAGAGGTTGGATTGGATGTGAACATTATTTTGGTTCTTTTAGTGCGTGTTCGTTTTGTTCGATCAGAAATAAGCATGTCTGAAACAGCCAGACTCCGTAGTTTAGTGACAAATTATGACTGTGTCAGAGGAGTCAAGATGGGTGGATCTGCAGTGTTTGCAAATGCTGCCAAGGTCACCAATGTTGCACGAGACCGCGAGTACCTGCAGTAGGGCATAGGGTTGGCAACAGTCAGAAAAATGCATGAAGTAACAAAAGAAAAAGCAGAAGAAATAGCAGGGGTCTGCTATTTGAAAACTGCAACAATGGAGCAGGGGTCCTCACAGATGAGGCTGCAAGAAAGACGAGTGCGGCTGACAGCATCCAACTTTGGAAAGGTCATGAACATGAAGTCAGGTACTGATGGAACTAAATTGGCATTAACTATGGTGGCCCAGAAGCCTCTGAACCACATCCCTGCAGTTGCTTATGGCAAGGCAAAGGAGCCAGTTGCAAGACGACTGTTTGAGAACATGTATAGCTGTAAAGTGAGCCAGTGTGGTCTTCTCATTGACCCTAACAATACTATGCTTGCATGCACCCCTAATGGTGTGGTTGAGCCTGTGGGCAGTGGCAGCAATGGTTCAAAGTGCCTGATTGAGATAGAGTGCCCTTTCTCAGCTTGTGACAAAACATTGGATGAGGCAGATATTCATTTCCTGGTCAAGGATGATGAACTTGGGTTTGTCTTGAAGGGGAAATCCCAGTACTGGTGGCAAGTGCAAGGACAGTTAGGGATCTCAGGGTCAGGGATATGCTACTTTGTTGTGTTTCGCAAAAGGCATCCAGAAAGTGGTCAGCTGTCTGTGGAGGTTGGTAAAGAGGTTCCAAGACTATGAACAAGTGATGGTCCCAAAGCTGAGAGAATTCTATGAAAAGTATATGGTCCCTGCCCTGCAGTTATAGTGTGGTCAATATATAGGGTGTGCCTTGTCCCTTCCCTGATGATACTTGTGCATAATCAAGTGTAGAAAATCACATTCTTCCAGATTGTTTGTATAGCTGTACTGTTACTTATGCCCAGTGATATCTGAAGCTTCATGAATCAAATGTTTGAGAAGACATATCTTCCATTTCACTTATAGCATAAAAAGCTGTTGGTCATTCACCCTGTAATAACATGTATCACCAGCATAAGTAATGTGAATAGCCCACAACCAAAGTTTGTCACAACTGCGCCACCGACCGATGGACTTCAACGTTTGACCTGCCACCTGTCGGGGAGATTCTCGGAAAGTTTTAGCATGGCCCATTCCCTCTCTCCCGTGAGCTGGCACAGCTCAGCACTGTGAGGTTTGGTCGTGCGATGAAGCCTCACTTGCTGCGACAAAGTCCAACCAGACCACATATTGGTTCGAGTCACATCCGTATGCACCACCGTGTGCGTACGTGCGTGCATACGTGTGTATGTTTGTGGGTTATGGGCACGCACGTGCGTTGAAGAATGAGTTCGAGTGTATTTGCAGCCATTAACACTTTTTTGGAAGATTGTGATACTGGCCTTGAGCATCCACTAGCTTATCATAGATAGGCCAAGCAAACGTCTATGTCGGTGCATATGCGTCTCTACGACCTCTGCGACTATTTCCTTCCGCGCCCAGCCCCCGGCATTTCCATGTCGATGGTGCTGGGCCCATCCAAAAATCGACTGTGAGTACAATGTAGACGAATGCTTTCATAGCTTATTAAGAAATATCTTTTGGGGGAATTTCTCCTTTGCACTGCAATGCGTTTTCAAAAACTTTATGCTAAACAGGCCAAGAATAGAGCGCAGTTACCATCTGTTTAGAGTTGAGATGGAACGCAGACCACAAATTTAACACGTATTCCAGGCTTTCCCAAAATACATTTTCGTCGGTGGGATACCTTGAAATCAGCAAAAACCCAAACGAAGAACACTTTCGAGAATCGCCGGATATACTTCGGCGGTGCTATTCAACAGCTGTGCAATGAGCATCATCACCCTATTCCGCTTGTAGTCGAAGCCAGTGTGCTATCAAGGACAGGGCAGTGACCCACTCGGAGTACGACAATCTGCCAACCAGGACATGGCTGACAATCAGTAACGAATACCTGTTGTTGATGTGAGCTTGCCCGAATGAGCGGTGTCTTCTCGGACAGGAAACGACGCGCCATTTTCAGCTGTGCGCTGCTCATCTCGTTGAGATGAAACACAATCACTGAGCGCACCTGGCTGACCGGCAGGCTGGCTTTGCCGCGGCTGTCGCTGATCGGAGCCAGGAGTCAGCCACCAAGGGACTGGCACGCCTGCATGGACTGCGTGCCTTCTTCAACGACCGCGGCGCCATCCCAAAAGCAGCGCTCTGCAAGGTAATGGAAAGTAGATTGCAAGTAAAGTAAGTAAATGAAAAGTAGATTGGTGGTGTTATTTCCATTTCCACTCCCTTGCGCACACACACCCGAACAAGGCCGCATGCGCCGGCTCATTGGACGTCTGGAACGTCACGTTCACCTGATCACGGCCTAACTCGGGTCCGATGGACGCAGCTGATGGTGTTGACTTAAAGCGGAGCCGTGTACCGGCGCGGTACGTCTTTGACGTGTTCGTGTCCCCAGGGCCCGCTGTGCGACGCACTGCTGGAGGACTCGGCCGCCGAATGCGACCACCATCACGCATGCGGTAGCGGGCACTGCGTGGCCGGGAAGTGCGTGGCCTGCGTGCGCGACTCGCACTGCGGTCCGGGCCTCGTGTGCGCCGCGCACGAGTGCGTGCAGTGCGCGCTGGACGACGACTGTGCAGGTTCGGCCGTCTGCGAGCAAAATCACTGCGTCGAGTGTCGCTCGGAAGGCGACTGTGCGCAAGGCTACCGCTGCTTGGGCTACAAATGCCAGCGGCAGGAAGCGGACGGTGGCCCCTGCCACAGCGGCTCCGACTGCGTGTCCGGCTACTGCACCGATAACCGCTGCGGAGAATGTATCTACCACCCTGACTGCGGCTCGCTGCACTACTGTTATCGCGGCACGTGCCTGAAACGGATTCGAGCCCGTGAGATTTGCGAGGAAAACCGGCAGTGCAGTTCGGACAGCTGCCTACATGGCGTCTGCACAGAATGTTCGGCGTCTCACCCTTGTTCGCAACACGAGCTTTGCTTGGCCGGCATCTGCCATAAGCCTGCTGACACCGGCGCCTCCTGTTGGCTTAGCCGGCAGTGTAAGTCGAAAGTCTGCAGAAAGGCACGCTGCGCCGACTGCGCGCATAATGACGACTGTGACAGAGGTGAGTTCTGTGACAATGGCAAATGCCAGCAGAAGCGCAAGGCGTCAGCGGCCTGCTACACAGGCAGACAGTGTCTGTCCAAAATCTGTAAAGACTCCAAAGTTTGTGTCGACTGCATAGACGCCTGGCACTGCCCGAAGAACCACGTCTGTATCTACAACACCTGCACGCCTAAGGGACTCTACGGAGACCGCTGTCACACGGACAGCCACTGTCGCTCCCACAAATGCAGCAGGACAAACAGATGCGTACTCTGTAAGCGTAACGCAGACTGTGATGCGGACCAGTACTGCAAAGCTGAGGGCACGTGCGAGACACGAAAGGGTCTCCGGGAGGACTGTTCGGTGGGTGGAGAGTGTCATTCGGGTCTCTGCGGCCGGTCCGGCACCTGTGCCAATTGTAAGACTAACACAGATTGTCCGGGCGGGCAGTGGTGTGACGACGGAGTTTGCGCTCCCCTGAAGCTCCTGCAAGAGCATTGCAAGAGGCCCGACAGCTGCGACAGCGGAATTTGCATCCTCAGTAAGTGTGTCGAATGCGAGGTAGATCGCACCTGCGGCCCTGAACGGTTCTGCAACGCACTCAGATTATGCGAGGATGGGCGAAGCGCCGGTGCAAACTGCGAACGACGACAGCAATGCCGATCTGAAAAATGCGTGTTAACAAAGAAATGCCAACTTTTAGCGTGCAAAGGCGAGCCGAAGATATGCGTCGAGTGCATTAAAGACGACAATTGCGAGAACAACGAGTTTTGCGATGGCATCAAGTGCGAAGAGAAGAAACAAAATGGGAGTCCTTGTGACAGGAAAGAAGAATGCATATCGGGCAAGTGTCCCGAAAGGAACAAGAAATGTGCTGCATAAACGTCACGTAAAGTGCCAGCAGATAATCCTAATCCTGCATTAAAGACGAACCCATTCCGAGCCAGCATGCATAGGCCGTAAGAAGTATAAAACCTGTATGCGGTATTCTGCTCGCGCTGACGTGGAATGTCATGCAGTCTGATTTCTTCGTGGATAAGTTGTGCTGGACCTAATTGTTTTCAAGACGCGGTGTTCCGTACAACGGATGATACTGTTCGATTCGTGCGGATGATATGCCGTCGTGTCTGAGTGTGGTAACAACGGCATGTTTTCGATTCTCTACCCATTTCCAATTTATAAACGGTTATTTGCTTTTCATGTGTGTTGCCGCTACCGAAAGGCTCCCAAGGCATCGCAAATATAAGCAGCTCAAGAGCTAGTGTTAATGACCAGAACTATTGGAATACACATACCCATCGCCATAGAGTGTAACTATCCTCGAACATGACATTTTGCAATCTTCGCCAGTGTATGGGGGGGGGGAGGGGGAGAGTGACTCCTCGTTTCCTTTTACGCAATTGTCCAAGAAACACTTGCTGTAACTGATTTAGACTCCCAAACCAGTCAGGGCCAGCACTATGGAGAAACGCCTTTTCAAGAAGCGTGTTATTATTCACGACATTAAAACATTTGGACAAATCCGATAGCACAAGCAATTAAATGTCGTCCCTATCCGTAGCACGTTGTACAACGTCACCTGTGGTCCTCAGTGTTGTGTCGGTTGAGTAGTCTTTACGAAATCCATGACTGGACGGAGAGGTGATGGGTTTAAGAAAGGAAACTTTACAGCTGCTCGTCAGCGACACGTTCAACTATATTAGCAATGCCATGCAGAACTGAAATTGGTCTAAGGTTGGAACATTCAGATACGGATCCTGTTGAATTGTGAATAAGTTTAACTTAGGACTTTTGCCAGACATCAGGAACTATACCGGTGTTAAGGCCGTTCACGATGGTGAGAATAATTTGGTAGAGCACGTAACGACATCTTTCATGGTGTACAGAGGGAGACCGTCATCGCCGCAACAATTTGAGTTACTCATATTAAGAACGACGGAATACAAGGTTTCAAGCGGCACTAGCTGAACTATAAATGGTTTAGAACATATTCAGGAAGAATTGAAAGCAGGGTTTGGTGTAGTTCTTCAGCTCTGGCAGTCATCACACCAGCCGCTGTTTGATTTCCAATCTGCGCGAAGAAGCTGTTCATGACGTTTGGGTTGACCTCTTGAGTTGAGCTCGGGCCGCCTATATTGCCAGCGATGATCGGTCGTGCACATTTATACAACCCGCTTGGCCCTGCCCCTCGGATTTGCCTGCGAATGTCCTCGCGGCTGGCATGTCGGGCGGCTGATTTTGTCAGTCTGTTCAGCTCGTTGTAGCTTTGATGGCCGCTCGAGGCCAGAGCCGCACAAGGGCAGATACCTAATTGTTAGGGACCTCTACGTCTTGTCTTGGGTACTTTCGATTTGAATGGAGGGATCTGCACTCTTGACGGGGGCCCTATCTGCTAGTATGCTCTGGCGCATTCGATCATTCGGGGTCACATGTCGCGGGTATTTCATATTTGAACGAAAGGCCCCACACGCTTGTCGGGACCCCATCTGTTAACCTAGTTAGGCACTCTGCATTGTTCGGGGGCCCTGCACATTGAGTAGTTTGATCTAGGGCCCTACGCTCTCATCGGGGGGCCATCTGACAGCCTGCTCAGGTACCCTCAATCTTTTTGTGGGCCCTCCACCCTAGGTCTCGGGTACGTTTTATTTGAATGAGGGCCCTACGCTCTTGTTGGGGACCCATCTCATAACCTGCTCAGGCACATTCGATCGTTCGGGGGGGACTATACACCGGGTCATCCTTTCTTGAACGGCGGGCATACACACTTTTCGGAGGCTCCCTCTGTTCGCCTCAGTGTTCGGCCACACTGGATTGGTCGGGACCCTGCACATCGGGTTTCGCTGTTTGAATTTAGGGCCCTGCGCTCTTATCGGGGTCCATTAGATAACCTGCTCGAGATTCTCCATCTTTCGGGGGCCCTTTGCACTGGGCTTTCGGCGCTACTCATTTGAATGTACGACCTTGCGTTCTTGTCGTGGCCCCTTCTGATAAGTCACCCCGGCGCATTCCATTGTTGGGCGACCTCTACGTCCGGTCTTGGGTACTTGCTTTTTGCATGGAGGTCTTCACGGGACCCTATCTGTTAACATTCTCGGGCACCCTCGATCACCCGGAGCCCTCTACATCGTGCCGTGGGCATTTCACATTTGAATGGACGGCCCTACGCTCTTGTCGGCGGCCCCATCTTTTCACCTCCTTTGAATTTAGGGCGCTGCACTCCTGTCGGGGGCCGTCTGGTTATCTGCTACGGTACACTCCATATTTTGGGGGCCCTCTGCACAAGGTTTGGATGCTTCTTATTTGAATGGAGGGCCTTGGACTCTTGTCGGGCCTCTTCTGATAAGCTGCTGGAGTGCATTTCATCGTTCGAGGGCCATCTGCATTGGGTCTTGCGTGCTTCCTATTTGAACGGAAGACCCTACGCTCTTGTTTGAATTTCTTCAGTTAACGTCTTGCCTTAGGCGCATCATGTCGCGAGACGCAATGTTCCATGTAAATGATGTTCATGATAAACTCGCGCAGGTAAAAGACCGCAGTTCCCGCAACTCATTCCAATGGCATGCAGCTCCTTCCACGCCAGCGCAACCGGTCAAGCACATGCCACTATCCCATGTCTGAATAAAACTCGGTTCACACGGTCATCTCGTGTTCCAAGCACGATTATGAAGTTTATAGAACCCGTAAAGCGCGGCCGTATATCGTTGATGATGACGTCAGAAAATGCCGCAATGACGGAAACGCGCCAACTTTAACGATGACAGCTTCGCAACACTCGCAATCTTTCAGTCAGAAACGGAATTATATATGCAACACAATGCTCTAACTGGAATTCATAGGCAAGACAATATAACGGCAGAATTACTGGTACTAGGAACGAATCATTATGCCTTTTCTAACATACGGTGCAACTTTTTAGGTTGACGGTGCCTTTAATTTTGTAGAAATATCGTTGTCAAAATGGCTGTTCAATTACTCATCAGGAACCATCTAAAGAATCAAGAGAAGTAGCTGAACACCCGTGCAATGCTGATGTGTTCACAACCGGGCAAACCGGCTCTGTACGGCGCTCCTGAGCGGCCGGCCATGCGCGCCGCTCAGCCCGCTGCCGGTCGGCCCGGCCCGCGTCATTGTTACCGACAGTTGTCGACCCTCTTCCGTGCCGGTCCAGAAAGACTACTCCAGACGGCTGAGTCATCGCTTGAAAGCGTCGTGGCTTTCTCCCCAACACCCAGTGACACGGATGTCTCAGCTGTAACTTATCTCGCGGCATAAGTTTTGTCTGTATGAACGGTCTCACGTACACAGTGATCATGGAGCATTAATAACTTTGGATGGGGAAGGTGAATCACCAGGAAGGTGAACCACAAAGTGGCCAGTAAATAGCTAGCAATATTCTTATTGTTGGCCACTGTTTTTCTGATACTTGTACCCCCGAAGGCAAGCTATGCGCAGATCGCAGAAAGCAAGTCCCCAGGAAGGGCCCTGAGGCCATGGATCTGTTACATCACGACTTGGACCAAACCAGATACATGTCGGTCACGGTCATCAGTGTTCGTTTCCACAGTCGAACGCGCAAAATCTGCATGATCTGCTACAGCCGGAGGCCACGTTCAGATTAATTCGGTGCTCCACTAAACAATCCAGAAACCCTCAGCATTTGTGATACTAGATCTGCAACATCGTCAACACAACTGTCCACAAGTGCAGTTATGTTTACAGACGTGAAGCTTACACAATTATCTGCTGCACCTCTGGAGCTAACAGGAACCCGCCAATCGACTTAATTTTTTGCGCTTTGTCGATCATGTGCTTAGGAGCGTTAGACTTGTGGCAGTTTTGTGGATTTAAATGGGGACAGCGTAAGAACCCGTGGTTTGGTTCCGTCGATGTGGACGCATGGTCAAATTTGTTTACAAGATTCGTCATCTGTTTTTCGTGCCGTTCATTGTCCTAGTGGGTTTCCGTGTATTCTTCCTGGAGCCAATCCCGCGTGACACTGGAGGACTTGCCGTAATATTTGCTTTCGCCGACTCATAATTTTTTTTTGCCGCTGACCTCGTTAGAGTTTACGTAGAAAGCAACACTTGTCAGGAATACCTTCTCTAACCAAGCATGTGGCTTTTACCAAACACTTCACGTCTATTTTATCTAAATCCGGGTATATTAAAATTGAACTGCAATGTTTTTGTGTGATTTCTACGATTTTATTTCCGTGAAGAATTGATCAAGTTTACGATCAAGTTATTACTTTTCACGTCACGTAGATCGATACAGCTGTTTAACAAAGATTAAGTACACCAGATAAAACAGCAGAGCCTTCAACAAATCTCAAGTTTCATGCACAGTTTTTCATCAGCAGAATCCTTTCTGGCAGGCAGATACCAGCTCACTTGCGAGAACTGGCGTTTCTCCGGTGCCAGCGACGATCCCATACAGATCCTTTTTTGGTGATGAGGCTGTTTGAGTGTCTTCAGATGAACTTAGCAGTTTTGTGGACGATGATGAACACCCAGTTTCACAAATAGCCTCTAAGGAGGTTCCCAGTTGCCCAGAAGTCCACCGAATCGGGCTAAGCCCGGGCCCCGGCTGTAAAGAATCTGATCTCACTTGTCAACCCCGGTAGATTTGAAGCGCCCGGCTATGGGAGTAGACTCGATAAGTCTGACCGAGAGAGATCCGGCCTGGTTAAGTGTGTATATGTATATATATATATATATATATATATATATATATATATATATATATATATATATATATATCTTATGATTATATTAATAATAGTACTGCATATATATATATATATAATTACATTATATATATATATATATATGTGTGTGTGTGTGTGTGTGTGTGTGTGTGGTGTGTGGGTGTGTGTGTGGTGTGTGTGTGTGTGGTGTGTGTGTGTAGGTGGTGTGTGTGTGTGTGTGGGTGTGTGTGTGTGGGTGTGTGTGTGTGTGTGTGTGGTGGGGTGTGTGTGGTGTGTGTGTGTGTGTGTGTGTGTGTGTGTGGTGTGTGTGTGGTGTGTGTGTGTGTGTGGTGGTGTGTGTGTGTGTGGGTGTGTGTGTGTGTGTGTGTGTGTGTGTGTGTGTGTGTGTGTGTGTGTGTGTGTGTGTGTGTGGTGTGTGTGTGTGTGTGTGTGGTGTGTGGTGTGTGTGTGTGTGTGTGTTGGTGTGTGTGGTGTGTGTGTGGTGTGTGTGGTGTGTGTGTGGTTGTGTGTGTGGGTGGGGTGTGTGTGTGTGTGTGTGTGTGTGTGGGTGTGTGTGTGGTGTGTGTGGTGTGTGTGTGTGTGTGTGTGTGTGTGTGGTGTGTGGTGTGTGTGTGTGTGGTGTGTGTGTGTGTGTGTGTGTGTGTGTGAGTAGCAAAAATTAGTCAAGATCTTTTGGCATGAGCCGTTTTTTGTGGAATTTATGATATTTATGTCTCGTAGGAGGCCATATTATTCAGAAAAGCTTTATTAGTCCAGTGATACAGTTGATGAGACGCCTAATCCAGCATACAACCAATTTCCCCGTCAGTACAAGACTGGTTGCCAGGCTTTCATTACCTTTAGATTGAGCTATTAGATTGAGCATTACACGCCAGCTAGTGTATTTTATTCAACGACAGTCCATTCTTCTCACGCAATTGACTCATATGGAAACGTTTAAGCTACCGTGCCAAGACCGTCGACGTTTTTCCTAACTCGCGGAAACTTGATGTTCGGTCGTTAAGTTGTGCTCTGCCGGTAGTTACACTGGCAGAGAGCTGCAAACTTTGCCGGGCCTCGGTGTTGACTCAGCCATAAGAGCTGAGCTGAGAAAAACTTTACGATTGCTTGCCTAGATTGAACACCACTCTTGAGCGGAAAGCGAGGCACCAATGCTCGATGAGTTTGAATGGTCAAAAGGTGTTCGTCGCTGTGGGATCCCTGTGCCTCATAGGTTCCCTGTTGTCCGTGTGCAAGGATTACAGGATGTAAATGGAAAATCATTTTCATTGAGCAGGTAGAATCAGGGGAGATGAAGAGACCCTGCGAGGCCATCGAATACAATCTTGAAATTCCTGGGTCAAATAAGGTTAGTGACGTCGGACGACCCTTTTTGACCGAAGGTCGCTGCCTGCTCAGGTCTTATGCTGGAGCTTGTCCAAAGGAATGTTTTTTCTTCACGCTGGAAGAAATGCGTTGCTTTCGGCCAAAGCATTCAGTAAAATTGCTTCCACCGTACTTGACCGGGATCATGAAACACTCTGACACGCTGGTGGAAGTCGCAGTCTGATCTGACACGGTATCCTGTACACCATTTGGCGCGAAACATATCATCATGACGCTGCTTAGCGTGGTTTTGGAGCGCTGCTACCAATATTCTGATCTCTCATCATTTGACCCGAAATTAGGCTATCTGTGTGACCTGAGAGGTCATTCATCGAAAAAAAACACAAATCCAGGTACAGATAGAAAGTTAACGAAACAAAACGGCGATTCTGTACGCATTGTGCTGTCCTTGTTTATTAACTTAAGTTACAGCTTAACGACTCAGGGCGTGTTTGCTTATTTCCCTGTCCCGCCCCACGCGGATAGGGAGCTGAAGTCAGGAATTTACAGTACGTCGTGGGTGCCGCATTGACGTCGGTTTACCCCAGACACGCCTTCTTTTTCCAGTCCACTGCGGTTTTTGGCACTTGGTTATATTCCCAACGCTACAGGAGCCGGATGGGGCGATCTCGCAACTCCTCCGGCCTCGTCCCAGCATGAGTGTCCCATGAAAAGCAGATTATGAGTAGCTGCATGTGATAGAGACAGGTCGGTCCCGGAATTATGATACGTCAAACCACCTGCATCGGTCCGGCTTTGGGTGTTACACAAGGCCCAGACAGGAAGTTGAACTGACGGGTCTCACTAGATAAAATCAGGACAGGCCGGCCCCCTCCGCGACCGAGCCGTGGCGACACCTGTGCCAGCACGGGCAGAAGCGATGGCCAGCCTGTGCAAGCACGGGCAGAAGCTATGGCCAGCCTGTGCCAGCACGGGAAGAAGCGATGACCAGCCTGTGCAAGCACGGGCAGAAGCGATGGCCAGCCTGTACCAGCACGGGAAGAAGCGATGGCCAGCCTGAGCAAGCACGGGGAGAGGAGATGACTGGCATGTGCCAGTGCGAGGAGCAATATATGCCGACTCGGACCAACAACAACAACAACAAGTCGGCATCTTCTGTGGCAATTGCTTCGCAGCGCCCACCTTTGTTAAGCTGCCCGGCTGGTGCTAAGTGCAAGTACAGGATTAACTCATTTGGAAGTGAAGCAAGAAGGTCAAACTAATTATTTTGCACGTTGTCAAATACAAAAAGTGTTTATTGGAAAAGTAGCTAGTCAGCAAAGCTAACCATAGTGGACTTGTACCTCTTCCACATGCTCTTTGCTTTATCTTTGCGTGTTTGTTATCACATCAGCCGGTGGCAACCAAAGCAATTGTCGAACTGGGGAGCTGATCAGTCGATTAATCACACAAAAAATACATTTCGCGTCAAATGCCAATGACTTGCCTTGAGGTTTCCAGAAGCGGGCTGGTGATTGCTTTGAACTCGGTGAAAGTAGCTCAGCTGATTAGTGCGACCGTCGCCAGTCTCCGACACCCGTCAGTGGTGAGAGATTCCGATTGACGGAGAGCTTTCGATTTGCCGGATATGATAGGCAAAAGAGAAACTTTCTCAAGCCATTTAACGATAAAATTGCGAAAACGGAAACAACTTACAGCAAACCCTGCCAGTTAAACCAAACTCAAAGCTTAGCATCGGTCTGTGCTGCTAGCGCTTGGAGCGTAAGATCGTACAGAGGAAAAGTCGAAATACCGACGTTTTGCTCCATGAACAAGTTGAGCCACATGTTTTTTAAACACAGCAGCGTTAATCCGGATTGGTTTTAGCTGGTGATAGGACTATATTACAACTTATTCTATAGCACGTCCAAGATCAGTGCTGACAACTTTTTTCCAATTTCCCTTAGATCAGTGCTCTCACAGAATTTTCAGCCAAGTTTCACTTCACATACTACACCGAAGGGGATCCAAAGATTAACACGCGCTCGGGTGGGGGTCAAATTGATCTCCCAAAAGGTTTTTCCAGAACAATTTCCGAACGGCGCAACGTAGCCACGCCAAAATGTGCAGAGCTATAGACAATTTAACAGCGGATCGTTTGGCATCAAACATTGAAATGCACCTTGTAAGGTCGCTGAGCTATAGCAGGTCAAAGTCAGGCCATGGTTTCAGCGAAGCCAATTTCTAGGGATTCCTTCAATCTGATCTAACAACGAGGTATTAGACGAAGCCACACATCTCTGAAATGCTTTCTTTGGCAACACAACAGTCACATGAGCAAATGGCAATGACCTAAGGTCACATATGAAGGTCACACCAAGGTCAAAACCTAATTTTTTATTACTCGAGGGATTGCTGTATGGAATAGTTTCTGGTGCTCATTTCGAGTTAACTGATAGCAGGAACTTACATATCTTCTATGAACTTCTTAGAGGTCAGAATAGGTCATCGACCTAAAAAGACCCAGGTCAACATTTTGTTTTAGGAACATACTGCCTAGCGTAATCTTTATCGCTTAGTCAAATGCAAAAATCAAAACAATGTTGTATGTTTTTGGTCAACTTGATTTTCAAAAGGTCAAACAAACCTTGAATGAGAATGTGACCTTTTGCTTAGAAACGGTTATCTATGTTCTGAGGGCATTTGGGAGACCAACCAGGAACTTGACCTTGTTTGACCTGTTTTGACCCAAAGATCATGACCTAGGAACCTGAAATTGGACTTAGTGAATTCGCGTACAGATCAACACATCTTGTAACTTTGGTGTCTCTAGCTTTCTTAGTTACCGAGATATCGGGGAGGGGTTCAAATTGATCTCTCCCACCCGAGCGAAGGGTATCTAGCCGGCCACTCGGGCGCGTGTTAAGAATCTACCATGGATGAGGTCCCTGGTAGTAGCGTTAAAAAGCATAGCCGTTCTAGACGGTTCGTTGTTGTGGATGCCCAATTTGTAGCTTCAGAGTTCAACGGGGGACGTTGGAGCGACACATGTCGACGATTGATCCTTGACTTCCTGCTGCTGGGAAGAACACAGCAGTTTTGAGATAAGGAGCCGAGTTTTGATGGTGTAGGTTTCGCACAGTGCCCACTGTCCTAAGAGTTAGCAAACTGACCGGTTGGCAGACGTGAGATACGTTTTCATTGTCGACATATGCATATAAGGTGAAAGCCAGGTGATAGAGGTGTCCAAAATATCTTTCACATCTGCTGATGTCAATATTGTTTAGAATTCGTACTAGATTTTGTGGATTAAGCCCGTGTCACGAAGTGCGAGGCGTACGCCGAGGACACCGGGGGCCGCTATTTTACCTGGCCTACACATGTTCGAGATATGAACTAAAAACAAAATCTTTATGTAAGTTGTATGGCATCGTTTTCAGATGTTTGTAAGACCATGTCAGTGGGCAGATATAGGGCTGCATGAATGGATTTTTGCAGCTTACGTAGGAGTGAGGGTTGGGGTGGGGGGCTGAGGAATGAAATGAATGAGTCTTCCTCCCAAATCCAATCAAAACTGTTTTTCAGATCTTACCCACTTTATTTTTACAGTTGAGAGCAGGGACACAGCTTTCCGAAATAAGTGTGGGGGGGGGGGGCTGATCCATAAAAAATGGTAAGTAATGCAAAATGATGACTGCACTATAATAACAAAAAATGGGAACGCCGTACCTAGCTAAGAGGCTCAATCCACCAACTGAACAGGTGGCTACCCCGTGCAGGGCTATCTATGTCTAGTCGGTCTTTATTTAGTTTGTACTATTTAGGTGCTTGCGCATTCCGGACCTGCCAGTTTCACTGGCAAAGGCGCCGCACGGCATTTCAGCGGAGGAGGCAGAGATAGAATCGTCCACTCGCCCACGAACGTTGGAGCTCATGCCAATACCTGCCATTCATGAAAGGAGACTGAAACGCTCTCATTGTTCCGTTCTTTGTAACATGATCTTTGACGAAACGTGGATTGCGATAAGAGTTGCGCACATCTAAACAATGAAAGGGGAATATACATTTTAGGCACCTTCATCATTCAGCACTGCCGTTTAAGAAGACAACTGAATCTGACAAACATGAATCTGAAGCATCTGGTTACGATGTGTCTACTTTCCACAGAAAAGCGAATTGTGAAGGAGGGATATTAGTATATGTTAGACCGAATGTGAATGTGAAATTGTAGACAGTATAAAGACTGGCGATAGTAAAGAATCCCTCTGGAGAGATTTTGATTTTTGTAAAGGGCAACAAGTTGCGCATTGGAACCCTCTATAGACCTCCGAATAGTTGTCAGGTCAGAGAGGATGGGGAGCCATCAAAGCGTGCAATATTGCAGCGTCCGGTGTTCATATCGTCCAAGATCGCAACATGCAGCGTTCTCAACGTCCAGCATGCGTCCAATCAATTCCATGCCATTTGGGGGGTGTTTATGAGGTCCAGGCGCGTAACGTCCAGATCAAAATCGAGCACAAACCTGATTCCTAGCTTATGTATGGCTAGCCGGCTTGTTGATGTGATCACGTGATGGCTGAGGACAAACCCAGCGTTTTTGCTTTGTCTGTTGCAAAGGAGTGCAAAAATGTCCTAGCTTCAAAAGGCATTAAAAGCGTCATGTACAGGTATAACAACTGTCCTAAATTCAATAACCGACGGAAGCAATATGCGTCGCGTCGGCTGCACGTAAAATTATTTTCAACAATTACAAGAACAAATTCATCGGCGTGATCGACATAGGCGCGAATGCAATTCACCAGTAGGTAAGACGTTAAGCATCAATACAAATTATGAAGACTTAGGTCACCAGCAATGGCGTCTCGCGGTTTTCCTCCTATAATGTGGAAACGCCCGAGACCAATAGGGATGGAGCGATCGGAGCCGCCGGGGCAGGCCAGCACAGAGATCCCCATCCCCATCGACAGTGTGGCGCCCTTATAGCTAGCGAGAAGAACCTGACACCAACATGATGGCACCTCTCAATGGTCGGGAGTACCCCGGCAGGCTCATATATGCGGTCTGGCCAGAGCACGGGATCATCTGAGCAAATGGGAATAACACAAGATTAGTGTACACGAATTAACGCCCCGGAGCGGGCTCGGCCAAGGCAGTCGCACCCGCGGGGAAGGCGGACTTTCCCGCCCGCAGCTGCTGCCGGGACCCCATATGCTGGGGGTACACTCGGTTCCTCAGGGGCCATTCACACTGGTATCGGGTTCTTTCCACTTGCTTGGAGGACCCTGTGGTGTTGCTGGGACCCATATAGGGGAACGCACCGAGGCACCCGATGCTCAGGGGCCTTTTCATTGATCTGTGGCTCTTTCTCTTTTAAGCTTATTTTCTGAAACACTTCATTTATCAGAGCCCTCTCTGTTAACCTGCCCGGGCACTCTCGATCACGCACGGGCGTTGATTCGTGAACACTGACCTCGGGTTCTTCCCATTTGCTCATAGGATTCGTTGCTTTGGCCGGACCACTAGGCGGGCATGTTAGCCCGCCTGCCTAGTGGTCTCGGGTTTTCCCATATTATGGGCGGGCCTGCGCCGTGGACGGGGACCTAAATCTTACTAATGTTGATTGGGGCTTTACCGACTGACCAACTGATGACTGAATTTGTGTCCATGCCGATTACGCCGATTACTTTGTACTTGCAATTGTCAAATACAATTATACACGATTTAACACGCCTCTGATGTCGTGTATATCATGTCCGTAGTTTGTTGAAATTTTGACAGTTTTACTTTTACCTTACGTTTTTAATACATTTCGAAAGATGATATATTTTCCATTCCCTTACAGTAAAGGAAAAACTTTGCATCAGCCATATGCCATCATCTGATCCCATCAACTAGGTGGCTAGCCGTATATAAGCTAGAAATTAGGTTTGTGCTTGACTTTGATGGTATTTAGCAGCCAATTTGAGCGTATGTTGCCATGCTTTCTCCGAAATCCTTAGCCTCAAGACGACTGGATCCACCATGATGTGGAAAAAATGAACAAGCTCCACGTGTTTTGCATAGGCAGCACGTCTGGTTTTCTCGCACTGTGGCCAGTAAGCTAGGTTCCCGATGTTATACCGGAGTGCAGTGCGGTGCCCAGGTGCGCTGTTGTGGGAGACGTGCCCGCGCCATGCACTGCAAACCGCGCCGCTCGTGACGGCCGCGCCTCGGCCACCGGCGCTGTGCGTCATAGACTGACGCGCGTGGCTAAGTCACGTGGCCTCAACCTCTGGCCAATCAACGACGGCCCGTGGTGGGGGCCGAGCAGAGGTAAGGCACGGGGTGCGGAAGAGGGGTCGTTCGGGTCTTAGCTCCCGACTGACGAGGTAAGCGCTTCGTACATTCCCCGTCCTCCCTTTCAGCGGCTGGAAACGGCTAAAGGGCTCGTGTCCTATATTACCTACGGCCGACGGCTCGGGACACTCCCCGAGATCCGCGATTCTGTCCTACTACCTAGCTCTGCTAAGGCTCAATGGTAATGAGTTTCCCTGCTGCGTTGGGAGATGTTGTGTACATATAATGATATTGTGCATGTAATACAGAGCATGATTGGAAGAGAGTAATTTGGAGCAGTCACCAGAATAACATGGAGTGAGTTGATGCGGTGTCTGGTATGACACTGGCGTCAGGGGTTTGGGATTTGTGTTTGCTCTATTGTTACTGTTCACCGCTTAGCGCTTGCTTTTTGGAACGCCGTGAGGATGCATGACGACAGGAAGAAGCGAGTGACCCGTAGTTAAGCTGCCACACCGAGACGGGTAGACCCAGACCAGGAGGATCCAGGTAAGGAGGTTTCGGAAACCACCCAATGCGGTGACTACCCCTGTCGGGAGACATAGCGGGTCTGAAGAAGACTGTGCAGGACCAGCTAGACGTTTTTATGGCAAAACTGGGGGTCATGCAGAAGGATATGCTGATTTGGATGAATAACATTGAGGACAGGCTGCCAGCTGCAACTGACTCATCGGCTGTCACCAATGCGGAGGTTCCCACTGAAGCTGTCGGCATTCCCGCTGTGCAGCAAGCCTCGGCTGAGCCGCAACCGTAGCGGATGATGATCGTGAATCTTCAGGAATTTGATGGCACGGTGTCGTGGTCCGCTTATCGGGCGCTATTTGAGATGATTGCGCCAGGCAACCAGTGGGGAGATGCCGAAAAAGCTGCATATCTGTCGGCAAGCCTGAAGGGGCAAGCCTTCGAGCTATTGGGTAATCTACCAGTCGACAGCCAGGGGATTTGTTAGACATTCGCAGGAGCTTTGGAACAGCGCTTTGGATCCGCGTGCCAAGATCAGCCGTTTCAAGCTCAGCTCTGAGCCAGGGTCGGAAGGACGGCGAATCTCTACCGATGCTGCCACGGGAGATCGAGCGACATATGTATATATATATATATATATATATACGTATATATATGTATATATATTTTTTGACGACAGACACACGAAGCTAGCAGGCTTGCACAGTATATGACTGGTGTTTGGCTATTCTACATACCTGGCTCATTATTTCATTTCGGCACCCTAAACACTAAAATCAGAGCATAACGCACGAGCATGCAAACCAAGAATAAGCTTTTTATTGGACATCTCTCACTGCCGTTTGGCTTGGCAATAGCAGACAATTATTTAGCCGTGCAGCAGCCCTTAGTACCACACACTATGAATAACACAATCAACACAACAAATTATAACACTGCCTGCCAGTCACCCAATACCCGTACCATTTATCAGTGTCTTGATCCTTGTCTAAGTGGTAAATCTGTGATGCGGCTCCAAAAAAACAATTCACTACTTTGCTTCATTTGTTTGCTTATAAGTCGTTTGTAGTCATGAATGAGTAATGCATTGGGGATGTTGAGTTTTCTTGTTTAGTGTGTAGATGACAGCATTGCAGTGTTTTGTGTAAGTGCTTGCCGCGTGAGGAGATTCTTGTGGTCGGGCTGTATGTGATTCTTCGGTGCTCTCTCCGTGAGGTGTTCTGTGAGACGTCGGAACAAAAATGTTGTATTTCACTATTGCAGGATACGGAAACCCGAACCAACGCCTGACACTGGCGAACAGACAGGGGGAAGCGAACAGGAATCGGAAATCGGTGCCCTTTAAACCCTTTATGAAATAAATGAGTATCCATATAGAAGGTTCCCGGGCCTAATGTTTCACCAGTACGGGTTTAGAATTGGTGGTCGGGACGGATCACCACACAGAGCACCACGAATGCGAGGCGCAATGGCGTAATCTCTTTTGCTCTTAATGATGCAACTGGTAATTCCGTTCAGAAAATTAACTTGTGAGCCAACTGAATTGTATTGGTAAATATTCTGGCCAGCAGCTAAAGGGCATCCCGTCCCATTCCGGGTTCCCCAGCGGCTTCTTTTCTGGTGATAGCCCCCAGGACAGTACGGAGTCACCCAGAAGGATGCATCACGGTTGGTCCCGTCCTTTAAGCGGCTGGCCCTCTGATTGAGACATTCAGCGGCGGATCGGCGCAGAGGTCCTCGCTGATGCAAACAGGCTCTTTATTGGCAAAGGAAGTCTAATAATTGGCACAGAGACACCCTTTTACCCTATCGGTCGCTGATTGGAACGGTGCGGAGAATGCCTCGTTGCGGTCAGCCAGAATCTTTTTTAACTAGGGTGGGAGCAAAAAAAACTGCCATCACACAAAGACCGCATAGAAGTGAAAAATTAAATTTACAAAAATTGGAACTTACTAGTCAGTGAGAGAATCTCCAGGAAACAAGAACGTGCCTTTTAAGTTGACATATATTAAATGTCAGAAATGTGACAACAACATTTTTAACATCTTGGGCTATCACAGTGAAACAGAACACATTAAAGAATAGTAATTTCATAACGGTGTAATAAACATCAAAATCTATGCAACACCAATGTTTTTATGCTGCACTTTGCACTCCTCTTCCATGGGATATCTTAACGCAAGACAAAGCAAATGAGTTAGCCAACAAAAACAGCAATACTAAATTCAACAGGCATGAAGCATTCACACAGAGAAGCCTTGGGCTCTTGCACGTCAGCACATCACCAAATCAAACACCGCAGCCATGCCTTTGGCTTTTGTTAAGATAGGGTCAGGAAATGTAAATATCATGCCGCTGTTTCTTGCAGAATACCAGTGATTATTTCCATGAAACTAGCGTAACTTAGCCTAACCTAAAGAAGCCTTAGCTTATCTGAACCTCGCTAACCATTCTGTATTTCAGCAGCATTTGTTAGTCACTGATTATTGCAAAATTTCTACTGTCATTTGTCATGCAGTTAACTAACTTGGCCTACCTTAGAGTAGCCCATATGCGGAACATTATCTTAACTCACCCGACCTGTTTCTTGACAGCAGCACTTGTGATATATAACAGGATAAAGCTTATTTTGGTTCGTTTCATCTTGCGCTTTCGCTCTATTGATTTATGTCGGCTTGTTGACACCAGACAGTTAACAACGCACAAATCATAACCACTTACATCAATTTAAATAACTCATTCTGATTGTCATGATTAGCCTCTGTCAAGGGCAATGGTGAGTATGCTCCACAAAACGATCTCTCTTCTCCAAACATAACATAACTTATAGATGGCCACAAAAACAGTTTTGCTGCTAGCCGTTTCAGCTGCAACAAGGACGTCCATTAACATACGCCCGTGTAGCCGGCTAGATACCCTTCGCTCGGGTGGAGGGAGGGGTCAATTTGACGCCCTTGAGATCTCGGGAACTAAGAAAGCTAGAGACACCAAATTGACAGAGTATGTTGAACTGTACGTGAACACAGTTAGGTCAAATTTTCAGGTTCCTAGGTCATGACCTTGGGGTAAAAGAAAGTCAAAAAAGGTCAAGTTCCACGATGTTCTCCGAAGTGGCACCAGAACCTAGATAACCGTTTCTAAGCAAAAGGTCACGTGCTCATTTAAGGTCAGTGACCTTGTTTTACCTTTTGAAGGTCAAGGCGACCAAAAGCATACAAGATTGCTTTGAGTTTTGCATTTGATTAAGCGACAAAGATTACGGTATGCAAAATGTTCTTAAAACAACATGCTGACCTGGGTCATTTTAGGTCGATTACCTGTACGGATCTCTAAGAAGTTCATGAATGATGTATAATGCGGTTCCTGCTATCAATGAATTCGAAATGAGCACCAGAAACTATCCCGTGCAACAAGCCCTAGGGTAACAAAATAGGTTGGTTTTGACCTTGGTGTGACCTTCACACCTGACCTTAGGTCAATGTCATGTGCTCATTCAACTGATGTGCTGCCCAAGAAAGCATCTCAGAGATGTTTGGCTTCGGCTAACACTCCGTTGTTGGCTCAGATTGAAGGATTCCCTAGAAATTGCCTTCGCTGAAACCATAGCCTGACTGACCTGCCATAGGTCAGCGACCTTACGAGGTACATCTAAATTCGTGATGCTAAACAATCCGCTATTCAATAGTCTACAGCTATGCAAAATTTGGCGCGGCTTTGCTACGCTGTTCGGAAACCATTCTGGGAAAAACCTTCGGGGGCGGATCAAGTTGCCCCGCCCCTCCCCACCCGAGCGCGTGTTAAGGCTAAGTATTCATAGTTAATGACTTAAAGTTTACGATGTTGGCTTCGCATTTTAAATGGGGTGGTGTTTTTACTAAAAACCAGCATCTGTCTCATATTCTAATTGCTTGACAGCTTAGAGTATTCCGTGCGCAAAAAATATAGTACGTATCTACAGTACGGTCAGTCAGCAAACTTTGGACCACCATGAACCATAAAACAAACAGCAAAAAGCAAACAGCAAGGCAGTCGCCAGGTCTGTACCAAAGCTATTACGACAGGATAATGTAACGTGGTGAGGTAGTGAAACTGGAATGGCTTAGATTTATCATTATTGTGCCGCGCCATGAACCAAAAAACGGCTAACTGGGGGCTTAACAGAGCAAAAATGGCGGCAAAAAGCTTCGTGCGTCAAATTGAGTCCTTTATTGTTTACGAGTTGTTCACGCTTGGGTACGTATCAAACATGTTTTGGGCGTCTAGCGAATTAGTCCAATGTAGGTGTAAAATAGATGCAAGTTTGCAGTTGGAACATGTTGCAGAGAATTTGGTTAGCCTTTTAAGCCATACATGGTGCCTTTAGAGGTGGTCGGAAAGGGAGAAGAAATGAAATAGTATCACACTCATATGGCATCTCATAAACATAAATAATTCAGTACATATAAAAGCTAATCATTTTTATGGAATTTTGTAATCAGCTCAGCCGAAGAAACGTCTGCGAAAATGGGTGAATGAGTTCTCAAATGGTGATATTCAGCCTTAATGTTTCGTTTAGAAGGTATTTCTTCAAGTTGTTGCTCCTACAATTCGGGCGTGGTGAAATTAAGGGATTAAGTTTCTTCGCAATTATGAAATACGTAGAGTAGAATTCGCTATGAGGCTTTGTGAGTGTTTGTATCAGGTTTTGCCTTCCTGTGATGTTTACGCGGTGTAGCCCAAAACGCATTGGGGATGTGTGAAAGCCTTGCATTCGGTGCACAGCTGAAGATTCTGACGTATTCTGTAAACAAATCAAACCTGATAAATGCAAGCGGCTGGAGATTCTGAGGCCCTCGGCCTTGAAGGTACCTGGTGCCCGAAGTCTGTGCATACGTGGACATGATTCAGATGTAAGTGAGGCAGGATATAGCCATGGGTGTCCAGGTTATGGGTAACCTTGTTAATGCTTGATGGTTTCAAGCGATCTTGTTTTTTTATGACACCTTAAAACCTCTTAAAGTGAACTATGGGTTTGGTATGTGTGGTTAGACAATATCAGGTAGGAGGGCAAAAGTCACATAAAATATGGAGAAAAGGAGTGAAGAGTTCCTTCTCGTAAGGTGATGCTTTACGCCCAAAGCTGGAATTCTAGGGCACTGCCTCGTCCGGTACTGGTGTCCCTGACTGACACAGGCCTCGCCGCTGTCTCGTTATATACGTGAACCATTTCGTTGTCATTTGTGAGAAATCCTTTCATTGTCAGGAGGGGCCAGACCAGCACAATAGGCCCTTTGATATACGGGGTCCCATAATCGCCCCTATTCAGCAAATGTGCTCCTGGCCGACCTGGGGCTCATTGCGGACACACGTTCTTTTGCTAGGTACTGTGGTCACTGACCAGCACTGTTTTTAGGTGTCCGATTAGTGTAGCACGCCTTCTGAATGACATTAAAGACCCTGGTCTTGGCCCTGCTCGGGAAATCACCCCTAGGCCCCAAGGATGGCACGGAGCGGGCTGTTCAACTTTGCTGTTCTCAGTCAGCTACCTGAAATAGAGACACAGTAGCACGGGGCCCTCGATCAGTGCTAGAGCCACTCTGACATTTTAGGGTCCGGCCTTCCGGGACGCGATTCCTCAGTACGACCTCTGGCCTGTCCCTCCGGATTATTTAACGGGTCCTTGTTCTTCAGTCCAAGGGACCAAAAGAACCCTTGGGCCCCATGAGACCCTCGATGCTTCAGAGGTAGGGGGGGGGGGGGACTCGTGCTTACTTCGGTTCCGATCCAGGAGTTTATCAGGGCGGAAAACTCAGCATAGTCATGCCTGAGCCTGAAATTCATGGCTCGTTCAGAATAAAGGGTCGAGTCACTTTCTGGTACTCTCTGGAATTGGGTGCTTCTGGAACGTAATGGCCATGGTGCCCTGAAATGAGGGGTTTTGTGTTCCCTCGCCGAATGGGCCGACGCAGAGTTTCGTCAAGGGTCATGGCGCTAACGTTGTGGTGTACATGCAATTTGGTGTCTCATAAAAGATAAGGGTTATGTGGTTCCAAAATGAAGGTACTGTTGCCCCTTTATGATCACATTTGGTGCTCTTTCGAGACATCAAATCCTCATGAGGCCCAAGGGAGACGGGCCTAATCCCATGGCCCCTCCTCACTGGACCCGGCCCTGCTTTGTGGGGCCCCAGAAAATGTGTGCCTCTGAAAAATAAAAGCCATGGTGCTCGGTAATTAAGTGTTTTGGTACTCCCTCGGGGAATAGGCAGATGCAGAATTGTGCAAGGGTGAAAGGCATAGATATTGTGGTGATTTTGGACCCTGTTTTAAATCAAGGGTTTATGAAAGTTGAATCGCTCACTTAGATAAAGGGTCCCTCAAAATAAAGGTTATGGTGCCCAGAAATGAAAGTTATGATGCCCAAAACTGACCATTTTGGTTCCTCCTTGTCCACGGGGCCAATCCAGGATTTCGTCAGGGTGAGAGGTACAATATTATGGTATACCTGGAAATTGGTGCCCATGGAGAATGAAGGTTTGGGGCCGGTTGTGGTGTCCCCGGATTTCGGTGCCCCTGAAAAATAAATAGTTATGGTCATTTGTGGTAAACCTGAAGTTTTGGGGCTTCTTGATGAAAAAGGTCTTGTGTATCCGAAAGGAGGATTTCGCTGCCCCTTTACCATGTTCCGAAAAAGTTGTTTGTACACGCCATGTAGCTGGCGCTACTTTTGCACGAGACATGCGTGTACTGGGCCATGTTACCTCTAAACTCTCCCCATCCAGGTTCTTAGCGCATGTTTCCTTCGAGTCAACAGGTACCCACCAGCGGCTCAGGTACGCACGCGAACAGGTACACACGCTTTGTTGCTACATACAGCCCGCTGCTAGACACCTATTGCATACTTCATCGCGCCTCTCATTTCAAGAGCATTTGTCATATGCACCTCTCAAAGTGCTCTCTGCTGCTCTTGTCCTGAGCACGCGATGTGCCTACCTCCATTATCAAAGACCGGGCAAAACCATGAAACGATCTGTGCATAATAAACTTTTGTTATCACATCCATTATATATATATATATATATATATATATATATATATATATGTGTGTGTGTGTGTGTGTGTGTGTGTGTGTGTGTGTGTGTGTGTGCGTGTGCGTGTGCGTGTGCGTTTGCGTGTGCGTGTGCACACACACACGCACACGCACAAGTGAACATGGAAGGAAGCAAACATTCTGGCCTCACATGGTTGCAATTATCGACTAAATAATTATTATGTTTTCATGAAACATCATTGGCGATATCCAATGCAGCAATAACATATTGTGTAAGACAGCGAGGGTGGGTCCGTAACATATTGTCTAAGGTACAGAATGTCCAAAGCTCATAATGCCCAAAGCACACAATGTCCAAAATGAGAGCTAACTTCCGACATGGTGCAGAGTCCGTATCGTAACGCCCAATGTCCAGGATGTCGAAAGTACAGAATGTCCAAAGTACAAGATGTACAAGCTCATAGTTTTACTGGTAAAATCACTGCACGTTGTCACTATAATGCCATACCTATTTCCTAAAGGTTATAGTTTCGGCTACCAGGAAAACATGTCTCACATCAACATAACCGTTACCGTTTTGGTGGATTTACTCTATATATGACATTAATTGGCTTATGGTCTCATGTCTAAACTTGATATACTAGCTATTTTACACACAGCTACTCGATAATTAATTGCAATACTATACTTGCTTATACTAACACTTGCATTTTTGCTTTCAGGATGTCCTGCCAAGTGGTGGGACAATCAGCACCCAGACTATGTGCCATCAAAATTTGAATTCCCTGCAAGTCACATGTCTGTTGGCGACCCACGGAAAAACCTTTGAAGATACCATAGGGCACAAAAGATTTCCCAGAGGTCCTCCAACACTGACCATGTGTCAGTTGATTCCCTAATTGAAACAACACAGGGTGCTGGGAAGTATGAGCATGTGGAAGACACATTCAACTTCAGTGAAATAGTTTCAGATGCTGAAGGGTCGTAGACTCAAGCCCACCTGCCAACAGCAAAAATCCATGTGTTCGTGCAAGGTAATGGGGAACAACTGTCATGACGTTTGCTCTAGGATGTACCAGGTTCTGCAACACCAATTTTACTGATAATGTTCTTACAGGTAAAGATGAATGTTCATAGAAGAGATCAGTTTGATCATATGTAGCATTTAAACAAAGCCCTTTCATCTTGTTTCTGTACCTATGCTATGTGTAGGCTGTTCACATAGGTCTCTGTCACTGGTGGGTCCAAATGTTTGTCTCATTGCAGCTTAAGCCCTTGCTCAGTGCTCTATGGAATAGTCTCAGTGAATCTCAGTGCTTACCATTTTGGGACAGTGTTATGTGTGCTTGAAGATGTGATCCAAACCATTTGTATACCAAACAGATCTAGTGCTCATAAGGTTTACAAAGAACATCAACCATTTCCATTAGTTGTGACTTTGTCTCAGTTATTATCAGTATTGCAATGTCCTCACAATCACAGTCACAAACCCTGCACACCAGTAGACTCAAAAATGGAAAGTGATGACTTATATGTAAGATAACCATGTTTACCAACAGCTACTAGGTACAATGTGCCTACAGATGCTGCACACCCTTGTCTGCGGAGCTTCAGGCACTGAAGCCCACATAATTTTGTGACTCACAGATGGAAGCACAAATACAGATGGTCGATGCTCTGCGGAAACATAAGACGTGAAGCGCCTGAGAATCATCATCGACACGTTCCGCGACACCAATGAACGTCTGACTGAAGAAAATGCTACTCGCAAAGCAGAGAATGAGAAGCTGAAGAAATCACGTAAAGTAGACCTATTTGATGAACTGCGTGGAAATGAGGAGGAGCTTAAGTTTTATACTGGTGTCCCATCTCTTGCAACATTTCTGTTCCTTTTACGCATCATGCACATCTCTGGCTTCAGTAAGTTTCGTGGCTTATCAGCTGAATCCCCGTTACTGGCTGTATTACTTAAACTCAAGCTAGGTTTAAGCAATAAAGACATTGCGTACAGGATAAATGTCAACTTGATGTACATAGGGACGTTCTTGTCGACACGTCTACCCATCCTAGCTAGCGTTGCAAAACAGCTCATAATTTGGCCGACAATAGAAGCTGCACGAGCAAACCTTCCATCCTGCTTTCGTCTGGCAGGGACAGAGCTTAGAAAAACTAGTGTTGCTGTGGATTGTTTTGAAGTTTTCACTGGAAGGCCAAAATCATTTGTCGCAAGGATCAAAATGTGGAGCAATTATAAGAGCCATAGCACCATAACATTTCTTCTAACCATATCACCATCGGACGCAGTGACATTCTTATCAGAGGCTTGGGGCGGAAGAGCAACCGACAAAGCTTCCACCCTAGTCAGCGGTCTGATGAGCCTGGTTGAGCCATATGACGTTGTCTTGGCCGACCGGGGTCTTCTTGTCAGGGACGAGATAGCCGTCCTCAACGTCAGGGTCCTCACACCCCATTTCACCAAGGGCAAAAAGCAGATGTAAAGGAAAGTACAGGAGTCTTGGCGCATTTCGCGTGTCAGAATCCACGTGGAGCGTGTGATTGGTCGCCTCTGGAGGAATTTCCGCATCCTGAATGGTGTTCTACCACTGAACCTAGCCCCGCACGTCGATGATATCGCTGTGTCGTGTTGTGGCTTATTGAACACGCACAAAGGTGTCGTATAGCTGATGGGCGCGCCGTGCTGTCAGCCGCGCGCCCGTGGCCGCCGTGTTCTGCCATCCTCGTGTCATTCCGTGTTATCAGCGCGCCCCGCCACTGTCGTATTTTGTAGGGCGCACGCCCGTTGCTGTCATGTCCTTTCGTCTGCGCGTCATAGCTGTAGTATTTCGTGGGACACACGACAATCTGCTCCAGGATATACTTTTTGTCCTGTTGATGCACTTCGTTGTGTCATTTCCGCGCGGTGTAAATAAATGTCAAGAGCGGGTAGCCGGATACTGTAGTTTTACAAGCGTAAGTTGAGACGACCAGGGGAGCGAGTGGTCGACGCCGCCGCAGGCAGTCCTCAGGATTTGGTGAGTGGATCGAAACTCGTAAAGGCAGACATTGATAATCCAGACTTTTTGGCAAACCGTACTGTACTACTACAAAACACACTAGAAACAAGCTAGACAATTGCGGACGCATGCGATGCAGCAAACTGCTAGATGAAAACGGATTTCCTGTACTGGCGGGAAGCGACAAGCAGCGGCTGCTGACATCTCCAGAGGCCTACCTGGAGAGCATTGCAGGCAGCACCTCCTTGACATAATATGCCCGGAGGGTGCTGAACATGCTCTTGACATAAGAGTCATCTACCGGAACGACAAGCATCAGAATATCCTTCCGCGTGAAGGTAACAAATAAACATTCACTGACAGAGGCCAGAGCGATCTGACCCTGCAATTGAGCGAAATACTTGTGACTCCGAGAGAGTTGACCGTTGGAGTCAAAGTACGGAGCCCCACTAGCGTCCTTATCCCGGATGCTGTACGGACACTTGACCTCCACGACGCGCTTATTGGGACAACCAGGACACTCGCAGATAAACATGCCGTCAGGGCTCGAACCAAGGAATGGGTGCTCCTTCTTGACAATGAGCCCGGAACGTTCAAGACGAGCGTGAAAGTGTGACGGACCTACCTCCTTCATCAGCAGCTCAACACCTACCAGTTCGTTGTCACGTCCCCACTGGAGTGCAGGGGGACACTGCCTGCCCTTGAGGACCGTTTGCCGCTCGCAAACGCGGTCTAAGAGGGAAGTGCTCTTGGTATGGGAATACATGCGGGCCATCACATCACCAAAGATACTTGCGACGATGACGGTCAAACCAGAGTTTAGATGAGCTTTGTCCCCTAGTTTTGGCTTTCAACGCTGCCAGCTCGTCCAATTGATAAATAAGAGGCATACGGTCTACAAACTGTTCGCAAAACTCATCAGAGACAGCAGAGCAACTATTCAGGCGGCTAATATCACACATCTTATCCACAATGAATGGCAAGTCTGGAGTATCTTTAGAAGTGCCAGCCTCATCCAGTGATGTCATATAGACACACACATGCTGTGCTCCAAATGCCCTGATCTCCTCCTGGATCCGGGCATTTGCTGATGGGCTGGGCTAAACAGCAGCTGGCCTCTTTCTCTTACCACCTAAGCGGATCAGCTCCATGTCTGATACCTAAGGCGCAGTTACATTCTTTCGAAAAGAGCTGTTTCACCTGCAGGCCTCACTAGTGCATGATGCCTTGTTAAGCCCCAGCATCACAGCAGCTTGGGCTTTGAAGAGGACAGCTGCAACATGACTGCAGGTCTCATCCAGCCTGAAAAATAATGGAATACTGTTAAACATTGCATGATGTTAAACAGCATTAGGCGCCTCTGTCATGTATACCACTGGTCCTGCATTTAATACACAATATTGCACATTTTGAAAGGAACAGTTTTCAAAACAAAATGGCCAGGAAACATTTTGGCTAAGCATGAGTAGCTTGGAATTTCGAGAGCAAGATGAGCCAAGCACAATATCAGCTGCATTCAGCCTGCACCTCGGCTTAGTGAATGTGAGAACAAACTGTTTATCATGATAAAATTGTGGAATCTTGATAAATGCATGTGGAACATGCTCCATTATGGCTTAAACATGCTATCAATCAATATGATGTATGCATGCAATCAAAATCAATCCATAATCAAAAATCAAAAACAATCCATATGATGTATGCATGCTGTACACATGCTACTTACCAAGCCATACAGGTACAGTGTACACCAAGGACTTCACCACTCTTCTTGCTTAGTGTCCATGCTACATAGCCTTTTGCCTAACACGCTGACTCGGCAGGACCTTTGCCTTCATGAACACAACATTTGGTTTTGCCTCAGCTGTTTCAATGCATTGAGCAAATCCATTCTCAAAATAGTTGTCGGCTTCCAGGGCTTGGTAAGTCTTCAAGTCTTAATTTATATAGAATCCCGTCTTAAGGACACAGTACACAAATATATTCGGAAAAGTAACGCTGGGCACCGCACTGAGGTCTCTCGACCACTTCTCCGCAGGAATCTGGTAGCATGGATCCGGCAGCCGCGTGCCATCGCGGATTAACTTTTCCCCATAGCGTGCACAATTCGTGGGAATGATAGGCTCGATCAAATTTCGTTCCCTCTTAGCCATAATTGCCACACAGCATCACCTCCCAGACCGCCACAGCTCACGAAAAGCAGATGCGAGGACGCTCGTCGCCTCGCTTTCTATCACCCCAGCAGGACCGGCAGACGAAAATGAACACCACTTTTTTCTGAATGACGTCACAGGTAATCACTTCTATTACGCGCGCGTGAGGCTGGCTGGCCGGACTGCTAGCTTAGTAACAAATCCATGTCCGCTCCACGACGCAATGGAGCCGCCTGGAAGTGCCGCACCGAGCATTAGTCGCTGATTGTCAGGGTTGAGCCCGGTGAGGTTTGTCTTTATTTTGGGGTGCTAAAAAACATTGAGACAAGGCGGAATATGAAATGGAATTATAGCCGCGCGATACCCGAAAATATAATTGTCGAAATCAACACCAGCAGTGGGCCATTCTGGACACCAATCTCGCGTGCTCGATTGTCAGCATCATGCATACATAATAAGTTCGGGTTAGCAAGTTCAGATAAGTTCAAATAACAAATAAGGTCGGGTCAATAATCGTTTCCCGCAACCCACAGCCGCATTGTTGTTACTATGGGATTGTTTTCAGCAATAGTAGGTTAACATTAAAAATGTTTCGTGGTCAGTAGTAAATATAGTTGAATGAAGTAACTATTCTTCAAGATGGTATTATGCAGAAAGCTAATCGAAACACAGACGATTAAATTTGAAGTCATAGATGACCAGCACCAAGTGTCAAGTCAAGGTGTGCTAGTCAATGATTAGAGCGTCATTTCTACATGTACTTCACATGAAAACGCTGCTCATGGGACGTCCCAAGAATATGCATGCTTACTTGCCTGGAACAAAGTTGACGGTTGTGCGCTACGATTTCAATATATGAATACCTGTCTCATGCCGTTAAAATGTCTTCTTTATAGCAAGTTTTTTTGTGTAATGCTGCATCGATCAAGCCACGCACGCGATGCAATTATCTAATTTGACATTAGGTATACTTAACGTGTTTACCTGTCATGTTTTCCTCGTGACAATGTGCACACATTTCGTATACTGGCGCCACTGAGGTGTCCAATGAATCGGTCTGAAATCTTGCGTTTCGATTTCACGATTTTGCTCACTATACTGACTATTCATTCTGTAAACGGAGTATTCCTACAAGGAGTTGTTCCATTCTTTGTCACGTTTAGTGTTTTCGTGTTTAGCGACAGTAACTGAACTGTCATCCTGCTAAACTCTGTTATCCGTGCTATGTCTGGGTTCATCTTTATATGCCATATAAAACCGTGATCGCACAATCGACGCGCCAATGACCCTTGCGCGTTTTGGCTCATGAAACTAGCTCATGTCAGGCTGCTTTGGCGAAATCGTTAGAAAAAGGACCGTCATAAAACCTTCATCAAACTTGTTATATATGCCTCAATCACAGGCGTAGGAACATTTTAAAAAGTGGGGGCCAAGCTCAGGGTGCACTTCATGGACTTTTCTGGAAAGCGAGCCCGGTAATCGGCGGGGAGGGGATGGAGGTTGTTTTCGCTCTTTACTCAAATGTCATCGCTGCTATGCTAGATATGCGTCTGGTGCACTCTCACTGGTGTGCAATCTTGCCTATTTGACTCATCCGTCATTTGGCAAATAAGATTATCCAGCTTCCCAAGATGCTTCCCAGCTTCCACTTTAACATTGTCTTTCCTGGTGAGGCGAAATTGCACGAGCGGGTAAGCATTTTGGGTAATTGAGAAGGCATCTGGCTCCACAGTACAGATGCCAAAATACAGCCTTAGGCCAGTTTTATATTTTAAAAAATTACCGTCCTTCCTTGCCAAACAATAACTCCACCAAAAAAATTTACTCCGGTCACCGAGTTTTATAAACGGTCCTGACAACCGACGTAAATTTCACCGTCGACGGATTTTTTAGACTCAAAGTCAGCTGTTGCCCATCAGAAGTGCCAGACACTATCGCACCGCAAACAAACATCTTTTTGTGTGTTACGATGGTCGATTATGTTCATTGAGAGTGACAAATAGCTTTTGTTGTTACCAATTACGTGCAACAAGTGTCTTTTGTGTGCAATTTGTATTTTTGTTCCGCAATAACCTTTCAACATCCATATGTAAAACAAATTTCTACCCGAGCAGTAGGCAGTGGTCAAAGATACACAGGAAGGTATAGCTCGGCGTGCGAAACTTTTGCGCTTTCTAACTAATTTAAAAGGTATGAAATACTCCGAGTTACGTAAAAAAGCAATACATTCATGGTTATGCCGAGTAGATATAAAACAAGTGTGGTAAGCGCTTGGGCATTGGTCGCTGTTCTGTCCACGTTTGCAGAAAGCTATGTTGAATCTGAGCTGCCTGAACAACGTACGTGGAGCACGGCACATAACTCCGTGTGAGAGGGTCAGCCCACATCTAGGGGAGGCTAGGGAGTGGTCATGCCCCCCCCCCCCATTCAGTTTGCTGGTTATAAGTGAATGCTCAACCGCAAGCACACCACAAGTAATTCAATGAAAACAAGGGCATGCATGCTTTGAATAAATTACGCAGTTATTACCTCATTGGCGAAACATTGCACGCAAAATTAGGGGAAATAGCATTTGATTTATGACACCATGCGGTAAGGCACCTATTTCCTACCATTGACTGATATCCCATGGCATATGCCCCCCACCATTTGCCCGACTCATCTTCTGGTTTAATGACACTGCTTGCAGTCCCGCGTATAAATATTTCACCGCTTGGCGCATGCCTACACGATACCTACCTATCAAGGAATACACCTGGGTATCCCTCCATCCTCCCCTGATCTCCCCAGAATCAACTTATCTCGGTGGCAGATAAATCGAAAGTAGGTCGTAGAATCTAAGCAAATAGGTCTAATGGGATGCAGGATCCAGACAGGCAGGTAGGTTTCTCTCCAGATGCACAGTCAGGTACATTTATGCATGTCTTCACTTGGAGCAGCGCGAGCCAGTTGGTATTGGTCTACGTAGGCATCCATATCATGTTCTGAGTTCAGGGCTCTACTGTGGACAAAATTTCCTATTTTTTTTGCAACGATTCAAACCTGACAAGCGCATTATTCCTTTTGTTCGCTTTCATCCTTTCCAGCCCAAATCTCAAGTCGCATTTATCCGCTGCCAATCACATAAATCCAGCTGCAACCACATCGCCAAAACTGATACTACCTACAGCTGCTATTTCAGGGACGGCGCGTGCCGAATGCGTGGCGCATGGGCACCTAAGAGGTGCTGTGGTCAGCGCCGACGACGGGCCGTTCGACAGCAAACGCGCGTTTTACGGGTGCCTGAGAGGACAGTGCGTCCTAGGATGGTCATGTAGGTAGACAATAGCTACCTTCTACCAATGCATAACGCCTACCTTTCTAATGACACGGTTACCACACAAACTGGTAGCTTTTGCTTTACATGTCAGATATCTGCCCTGATTGCGTTACATAGGAAATGGTGTCCTACCTATACTTTCACCAGCTATTTGAGCACAAATTTGGCGGAGGCAAGTCTATGCACTTCAGACAAAAGTGCAAGCATGACAACAGAAAAGACACCGTATTTTGTTCATAGCAATGCCAACAACATTTAAAGTTCCAAGCAGTTTGCATGTTCTTGTTGTCACTGCCAGTTGATGGACCTGATGACGGCCGTTCGAGACCGGGACACCTCGAAATCGGGCAGCGTCTTTTATCATTCATCTGCAACCAGAGACAGAGCACCAATCATGGAATGCGTTGGTTTCACTCATATAATCATCAGATTTACGTATAAACTTGCCAGAATATTTGCGGGCTGTTACACTCTACCTGCATATTCAGTTTACATGCAGAATATGTGTTAAATGAACACAGAAGGGCATACAACAACTGTAGGGGGATGGGGGCGTTCAACAATCACCTTAAAATACAAAAAACATTGAGTTCGAAACGGAGTAGGGCTCAAATGACTGATGGGGACTTACACCTGATTAAATTTAGTGCCTCCAAACCAACCAGTGAAACATAAAATTAAGGTCTCATAAAAATCATGGAACACCAGTGTCCTGATCTTCCAGTCCCACGTGCATCCTGGTTCCGTGGCCCACAATATCGCCGAGGAGCCCACAGCGAACATTAGTTAAAAGTGATTGAAAACAGGGGCACAGCATGGTTTTGTAGGGGCTGCCCTGTTGAATTATGCGCTGTGGCAATAACATTAACATTGTCAACAGCAAAATAATCTATCAATCTAATGATTGGGGAACAGTAGCAGCATTAGCCCGTTCTCATTGTATTGGTGCCAAAGCATGCATGGGGATTTGACAACGGGGAGGTGTGCATCAGCCTAGCTGCTTTGATATGAGGGGTAGCCTTTGCGCTCCCCCTTTTTGTTGCCATGCTGCTATTTCATAACATAATGTAAGCAGCACAGGTATGCATACTTGGACAAGGTACTTCAGCACATGAGGGCAATTCTGAATGAATGTAACCATTAGTCGTGGTTTTGTCACAACTTAGTCCGCACATGGGTGAGACAGGCTATCTGGTGCACGAGGGGCTCGGGGGGGGGGGGGGGGGCAACGGGTAACTTTATCATATGAGCTATTGAAACTATTGCTGTTGCCAAGGAGAGCAAAGGTGGTGGGCTGGGTGTGGCGGGGGGGGGCCGTCTCCAAATAAATCATTAACTTCTCAGAAAGAGGGGCAAGCAATCACAACTAGGGATGCAAACAGCAAATTCCATCTAAGTCGCACATAAAAAGAAGACATTTAGTCTGGTGTAAACATCTAAGATGACTAGTTCATGGGCCCTGTTAAGACATCTATCCGCTGAAGCATTGTGTTGCTCCCCTTTCACCTGCCACTAGAAATAATACAAATGTATCAGATTCTCATTCAGGATTTCAGATCACTGGTAACCGCCGAAGCATAGGCCATGAATTGGAAGGGGGAGGAGGTGGGGCCAGGGAGAACTGCCGCACAAATAAGAGCAACTTTTGACATGAACTCCCCCCCCCCCTCTCTCTTCCATCCAGCGCCTAGACAGAGGTTCCACTACTACGCCCCCCCCCCCCCCCCTGTGTCTTAGCGTGCTACAAGCAGCAAGATGTTGACATGTGGGTAGTGATATATCCAGCAATAGCGCAAATATTTAAAAACCGAAGCTCACCTGTACGCTGTAGCATGTTGCTGAATCCTGGACAATGTGTACAGCGACGTTCCTTGTAGTCCATGCTTCTGCGTCTTACGCGCATGGGGTGGGACCAAAGCATCACAACCACAAGGGCACATCGGAGCATGATGTTCACTGCCGGTCCTTATCAGTAGTCTGATGCAGCCTGATGCTGATTTCACCATCAGTCAGGTGGGAACAAAACGATACAAGCTAAGCATTGAAGTTGCATGCACGCTGAAGCTAGGTTTCTGAGCCATTGCAACCTAATTTGGATGCATTTTGATAAAAGTACGTCGGCCTTGATTAAAAAACGCGGTGATGAGGCCGATTTTTTATCGGCCCATTTTCTACAACTGCGCATTTACCATTGCGCTTCTCGGCGCACATTTTGTTTATAAAACTCGATGGAGGAAAATTGCTCTCGATGACGGAGGATTTTCGAGGAGAAGAATATTTTTACTCCGAGCTTTATAAAACTCGGAGGAGGAAAATCTGAGAAAAATTCCCTCCGCTGACGGTATTTTTTATATAAAACCAGCCTCTGGACGTAGCTGGTAAGAATTTTGAAAGTGGATCGTTGGCTCACAGTGCGACAGATATTTCATGCGCCTTTATTTCGCTGGCTATTTTTCAAGACATGAGACTGTCGCAGCATTTCAGGTGGAGACAAATTCTGCAGCTGGAAACTGCCAGAAACAATGTGACAAAATCCATAGAACTGGAGATTCTTTTTTAAGGCCCAAACCACATAATAAAGCCATCTGGCATATGTTCCTTATCTGAGCCCTACTTCTGTCCGCCGTCAGTGGCCACTGCCCCGGCCCGGTTGTCTCCCGCATGACTGACTGCGAGCTGATCGTATGGCTGTTTTGTTGCATACTTGTGGATCGGCGTTACTACTGCATGGTGTATGAAACATGTGTTGGACACCTGTAAAAGCATCTTTTTCCTAATTTTCTTTCCTTATGCCACAACATTGCAGAAAAGTAGCTTCCGGGAAGCTGTCTGCCTTAGGTATGGATTGGCCCAACGGACACTTCATTGCCCATCATACAACGTATGCGACCTGATCTGCTTTTCTATGTAGGCAGGGGCGCAGCCAGAGGCTTGCCAAGGGAGAACACAGGGGTGACAAAAGCCCATCTTATGGTGATCCCCTCCCCCCAAATCCCCGGGTATAGCTTACTTTTTAACAAGGGACACGGTTTCCTTCGTTTTGTTGTTATTCGCTATCTTGTAACCCGAAGAAAAACCAGGAATTACCGCCAGCTCAACTTTGTTTGCGTTTTGAGGTCACTGAACTGCAGAAATCAGGAGCTGAACGACTGCATGGAATAGATCACCGGCACCCTTTATTTACAATGGTTTAGTTGAATCTTTCTAAGCCGATAAAATTAAGAAGCTTGGTCAGAACATTTTATTTGGGTTCTAGAGACATTGAGGACATTGCGAAGGTAGATTGTAGCTCCATATATTTGACCCAAATTTGAAGATAAAAATTCGATTGCAGACCGAATGGTCAACAATATGTATTCACACGGCCAAGCCATGCTTGTCTGAAAATGTTCATCATTCAGTCGGAATCGGTTAGCGATAAAATGTATGTAGCATGCTTTTTAACACACGCGCTCGCAAATCTTAGCAACAAAAACCTCGACACCAGGCGTTGCAGTCTCATGACCCGTGGAACGTTAGTCCAGTAGCTAACTTTTAGCCGTGGTCCATCGGTGGACGAAAATGATGACGTTTTAAAATGATTACCTTTAAACGCTGTTATCGGCTAGCAATACATGTTGTATGACATATTTTGAGCACGCGCACTTAAAAATCTTAAAAACACAAGAGTCGACCCCAGGCGCTGCAGTCCCCGTAGGCTGCGCAGCGTTGGCCTAGCAACTAATACCTAAACTGTGGCCAACAGGTAAACGAAAATAACGACGCTTCTGAAAAGTATCCTTAAACGCTTCATGACGTCAGATCTTACGTTTAGAGGGCAGTCTGAGCGCATATTTCACGTGTGCAATTTTTAGACTGATGAAAAGAACGGATTGGCCTTAAAGCATTGCGAAGTGGGGCTGGAATCTAGTGGTTGAACTGGAACAGTGAAGGTAGGATCTCTATTTTTCGTGTTTTTGCAAGTGTTTATCTATCCAGAAGACAGGTTAGCACGACGCCCGCCGTGTGGTGGCACTTGCATTAGTCGAAACTTTTCGATTTTACGGAAGCTGCAACCCAGACCATCCTCGTCCTTGCCCTCGGGTTGTGGACAGGCATGTCCAAGCCTTTGATGTAATTTGTTTCACTAATACATTCTTAAAAATTAACGCTCTCAGGCAAACGTGGTATGTCCCTGCTCATTTTTTAAGCTCATTTCGACCCATCCTATTCAACAATAATGAGACCCTACTCTACTCAACAATCATGAGACATTTGTTTCCTTCAGGGCAAGAGGCCTGTTGAGTAGAACACCAGGGGTACAGTACCGTTTAAAGTCAAGAGCTGAAGGGCCATTCCGTCCCATCGCAGAGTGTCTTCTGGATTGCATTTTGGTAACACGGGGCGGAATCTCCTGGTCAATCCGGAGGCCATTATAAGAATATATCATATCACGTTGTTCCTCTCCCTGACACGGGAGACCTCTTGACCCGCACAGTTAACCCCGGATCAGCCCAGGAACCCTCATTGACGCAATAACATTCCTGATCACCGCAAGTAGCCAAATAATCGTGGCATAGACTCCAGTTCCGTGTTTTTCTGTGCTCTTCAGAGATGTTGCGTTCTCCCTTACCGTAGGTTGTAGATGAAATGCGGTTCCTAATTTGCATTAGGATGGCTAACCCATGTCCGTCTTAAAATATTCAAGATCCTGCCATGACTGATTACTGATATGAAAACCGCGTAATACAGTCTTGAACATGCACTCTCGTAAGCCATAGCAACAGCAGCTTCGAGGCCTAGCGTTGCAGTCTCCGGGTCGTGCGGCGTCGGCCTTGCGGTTGTAACATTAGTCGATGGCCAATGAGTAAACGAAAAAAGATGACGCATCTTACGGAAGATGTCTTGTGAGATAGGTAAATCGGCATGTATGTTTCATGTAGTGCAGAGGTAAGCCAAAAGCGACCTTAATCTGAAAAGTGGGGGGCTAGTTAACATTACTGACCCTCCACCTTGAAAAGTGGAGGGGGGGGGGGGCATGGCCCCTGGCTTCCCTATTCCTGCACCCATGCCCTTGATGGACCAAAGTAAAATGTACAAAATAGAGCAAAATACACAATATATGGTGAGTGGTTCTGTACGCACAGGATGTGCACAAAATGTCTTGTATTTTTTTCCAGTGAAATTGTATGTAAGAACAACAATGCATGACACTAAGGCTTCTTCAATGAACACCTGGGGACACATGTTTACGGAGAGCGTACGCTCACAATTAGGGGAGAAAGCAGTCAACATACATGCACCAATGCCACACATTATAACATACCTAAACTTTTAAGTGCACATTTCAGCAACGGCACTAGGCAAAGCGGACCAAGCATATAAGAATGAATGCATGTCGGTAAACTTTAACTGTGATACATAAATATGTGATACAGTTTATGGAAACCTTCCGACCTAGCCATCGATGTCTCGTGCAAGCCTTAGCATAGTGCCGTGTGCCTAACATTAGTATATGGAAGGTTACATACTTAATTATTTTAATACTTTGTCTCGTCAGGATATGCACATATTTGCAGCAATTGCGATCATTCACAGGCCTTTTGAGTTGCGCGTTTTGCGTTACCTTATTGATAGGTGACCACGTGTACTACCTGGAATTGTTGAATTGTTATAATATTTTAGGAGCATCGGCGTAGAAATTTGACGTAGCCAGATGTCTCCCGATGTACTGACGTACCTGTGTTTTTGGCATAGATTTCATAAGTGTGAAAACAATCGTGCGTGTGTGCGTGCGTGTGTGCGTGCGTGTGCGTGTGCGCGCGCGCGCGCGCGCGTGTGTGTGTGACACCTTGAATGTATTTGTATGCGCTTGGCTCCCCATTCAGGGTTCCTAGTTCACGATTTCACCGGTGTCACGTTTACGCGCTGAAACTGGACTTTAACACAATCTGACATTTACGCACTCCCCTATTGTGGATTCTTCTTGCCGACATTGATTTACATGAATGTTGATGCATGATCCAGCTCAATGAGGACTCACATGTTACATGCCTCGGTACACGCTTCAAAAGAACCCAGCCTGGAAGCCCCCCCCCCGCCGTCCCTAAAAGGGGCCCCATATTGTTCGGGAAACCCCTGGAAAAGCCTTTGCTCAACTTATATTTCCTGGCACTGCCCCTGCCAGGCCCAAGAAACTAGTGTGGGTAATCCACATCAATGAAAAGTCTCCACCAATCTTTTGATGCACCGCTTAATTGTTCTAAATGGTATCATGCGCATAATCTTGACCACAAATGGCAGTTCATTGAACTATATCGTATGATTTGTAATGCAGCGTCCTTTGTAATCTGTTATACCTTTGACCTAGATACCAGTGATAACTAGACCAGAAACAGGCTATTAACCCGATAGGATAGCAAAAATAATTGATACTCATACTTTCACCTTTCTTGCAAGGTTTACTCCTTTGGACGCTGCAGGTTAATCGTGGTGAAAACATGACAGCGATCACTTATAATAAACAACAGCTGCATCAAGAGGTTCTAGTTCCGTATAACTATGACCAAACAGCGAACACGTCCCGGTCAGTCACAGAAGTTTCATGCCGGCTAAGGGCAACGTTGCGACGCTTTCACAGCAGCTCGACGCGCGTCCGACGCCCCACTCCACAATATTCGTCTCATATTCAACGATCGCTTGCAAGTCAAACGCGGCCTCGCCGAACAACGGCATCCGACACCGTGGTGTCCAAAGTCTAGTATAAAATATGACGGCAACGGCGCACATTTCACGGCTGGCCAGAGGGTTCCAATGTTAAAATGCCTTTCTTCAGGCCCACGGTTTTCTAAATCTTGAACATGTATATGCATGTTTGTATGCGCTTTGAAATGCAGAGACTGCAGAGAAATGAAGCTTGAACAATTCCCTTTCGATTTCCGGGAACAAAAGTGTGCGCCGTGGCACTCATTTTTGATCTAGCAGGCAAAGCGTAGACCCATGCACGCGCCACGATGTCCAGGGATCGAATTCTGCTGTCGCCAACCCTTTTCATCAGAGTTGAGATGGAACACGGAGTGAATACGGTCACTGATTGGAGATAGAACTATTGAGTGCAGCAATATTCTGATTAGCTATATATATATATACATATATATACATATTATGTATAGCCTGAAGATGAGCTTCCCAGTGCTGTGAAAAGTGCTGCGAGTTATTATAAGAAATACACATGATATCTTTTTATATCTATAAAATATACCTGACGTGTTATGTAGCCGTTGGGCTACACGCAACAGGCTATCACCGGGGTGCATAGCATTATTGTGCCTGACGCCTGGAACCTATCGCGACGGTAGCGGTCCAAAGCTGACCGCCCCCAACGCGGCCAGAGATAGGACCAGGCACTGTGTTATGTTCTCAAGCTGTGATGCTGGTTGCCACTGCTGTGCAGGGCCGGCAATGCCACCTCAGAACCAGCGCAGCAACGATAGCATAGTAATATTGCAAGCACCTCTGATAGTGAAGCAGTTGTGCTCAAGAGCGGGGAGGTAAAGATTATAATCGTGTCATAATGGGGAGCTGTACTACACAGTGGCCCTGGCATTACAAAATGTACAAAACTTCTTTGATCGATCTTGAAGAGCTTAAACACCTGACAGAACTATGGCCTATGTGATCATGCTCCCTTAAACCATTCGCAGGAAGGGTTTTTGGCACAAGGTGAATACAAACATTTTATCACTGGCTCACTGAATAACTGAGCCTGAAAAGCTCACTTCCACATTGCAAAACCTGCAAAAGAAATGTTTAGACTTGTAATATGATATCATATTTTTCTGTTCCTCATCAAAACCTGTAATTTGTAACTTTAAGTTCCATCCATTGATCTCAGGGTAGCAAAAGTACACATAGACAAATAGAGTGGAATGGGCAGCTTAGACAGATTTGGAAGATGTATCAGTATGCGAAACATAGGCAACATTGGCTCAAGGCAATACAGATCCTCAATGGACCTTGCATTGCCTCAAACCATGCCCCAGGGATGTACATTTTTATATAAATGCAAATATTGCATAGATATAATATTTCTGTATCGTCTCGTACTCAACATTTGCTCATATTGTTACAAGGAAAATGTGTTGGCATAAATTGTGAAATGATGTTGTGTAGCATATACAATGTTGAGGATAGGGTTACAGCTAGTACTTAGAAAATTGCAATAGTTGGACATAAAACATTAGTTTCTACAAATTTCACAAATCTCAAATATTCCCTTGCATAAGCAGCGATTCTATGATGTCAAAATGGATTTGATAGCACTGAATCCTACATGATCCATCATTTCAGCATGAGACTTAGCATAAATCATGAATTTAATTCATCTTGCTGACCAACTGTACATTTCAGGTACAGCACAAACCATTGCACCCATTAAATACATTAGCTACAACATTTGCTGCTCACATTGGACACATTTACCAAGCACAGGTTATTGTTCAATGCCAGGGCTATGCTGTATGCAGTTGCATGGAGCGATTGCATGTTGTGATGTGTTGTGTGATGATGTTGCATCCTTCTTCAACAAAGTTGAATTGTACTACCAAATCTTGGTTTGCTCTTCTCACGTTGTTGCTGAAACATTACAAAAGAACTAGGGTAAAAGTGACTGATCACACCATGATCACCTCCTTTGGGCATTATTTGATGACATTGGTTGGATGTTTGATGGAAAGACACAAAACTACAAATTTAAAGAGCATTTAATTAAATTGAGGTGACCAGACACAATGAGAAACACGCATTAGGTGGAGGTGAAGTGGGGTCACCTTCAGCACAGCCCACCAATTAGCCACACACACTGATTTTTTCTGATCTGAGAAAAAACATAACTTACGATTTAACATAAGCTGAATTATGCGAGAAAACTTAGCCAATTTTTATATCAGATGATCTTTTCTTAACAGTGCAGGCTAAATCAGTCGTTTGGTTAAGTGTCAAATCAGGTATATGCACAACACTGCATCATACCAAACATTTTCATTACATTAGAGTGCCTTTCATGTCTCAATAAACACATCTAATGCAATCACACAGCTGTGCTGAACTGACGTAATTACTAGTTGGCCCATTTCATGGGCGGTAACGCCACTATGGACAAAGGCTACCACTGCATATGTTTAACATTCAAATGCCAACCAGACAACAGTAGCAATATTCATATATTTAAAAATAACAAGACCCTTAGCTCCAACATAAATATACCTGAGTACACTTTAACCAATCACTTTGCATGCAGCGCTCCACAGGCATTCAACAGCCGGTAGCTTAGGCCGCCATATCCATAACTAGCAAGTTGTGCAGCAACTGAATCATTACGCCATCAGTTTTGATTCATTCGATGTAAACTGAGACGCAATGTGACTTGGCAAAGAACAACATGCATCTGATTAGCCCAGAGACATCTGAAATTACTTGAACACAACCTGATCCTCCAACTACCATCTTCACTACCGCGCCGCGCTTGAAGTGTCTTGCGGCTGAGAAACGCGATTGCACTTAACCGCCACAAACAAAACTAAGATGCCGCTAGCACAGTACTGCCAACTTTTGGTGCTACATACTACATCCAGTACTAACTCCGATTTTTGTATACTTATAGTATGTGTCGATACCTACTTGTCAAAACTTTGGAATAACCGGTGTCGTATTCCGTTGTATTCCGATGATGATATTGATTCTGATGATTCTGTTGTATTCCGGTTGTATAGTTGTATTCTGATCCGACACCATCTGTACCTGGGCGTGGGAAATGGATCCGTTGCTATGCGACCCACCGGCCGCGTGCTTGTAGTGCTCGTACTAGTGTCGACTGTATGCGCGCGGCCGACGCCCGGCGTTGCAACGCTGCCTACCAATAAGGGCGATTTTTCACACCTGGCGGCCGCTCCAAGAACTATTTTTCGAAAATCTGGTCCTTGAATATTCTGTACGTTGGACAGCACGTTCATTGGGCATTTTGTACCTTCGGACATTCTGTACCTTGGACAATATGAACGCCTTCTGCGAGAGTAGGCACGTACATACACGTACGACAAACACTTGCGGAGGGGATATCACCATCAACCATGTATTTTTGAACATGACATGATGTGAATTCACACCTTCGCACTCTTATTCTGGGTTACACATATATTCCGCTATATAATTCCACCCACAACTCGGAGTGAGTGGTGTATTCGCTTTGTGAAGTGAAGGTGTATTCGCATTGTCATGCCATGAGGCTGTCGTTAGGGGACGTGGACACGTACTGAGGCAAATTTTCGACAACAAATCCAATCGACTTAAGCCGCGATGGCCCTTCCTTCGTCTTCGTCGATTCCGGACCGCTGCTTGGGGCGAAATCTGATGCATGACTTAGCCGCACGCCCCTTGATAAGCAAAATGCACCTAGAGAGAGAGAGAGAGAGAGAGAGAGAGAGAGAGAGAGAGAGAGAGAGAGAGAGAGAGAGAGAGAGAGAGAGAGAGAGAGAGAGAGAGAGAGAGAGAGAGAGGAGAGAGAGAGAGAGAGAGAGAGAGAGAGAGAGAGAGAGAGAGAGGAGAGAGAGAGGAGAGAGAGAGAGAGAAGAGAGAGAGAGAGAGAGAGAGAGAGAGAGAGAGGGAGAGAGGAGAGGAGAGAGAGAGAGAGAGAGAGAGAGAGGAGAGAGAGAGAGAGAGAGAGGAGACAGAGAGAGAGAGAGACAGAGACAGAGACAGAGACAGAGACAGAGAGAGAGAGAGAGAGAGAGAGAGAGAGAGAGAGAGAGAGAGAGAGAGAGAGAGAGAGAGAGAGAGAGAGAGAGAGAGAGAGAGAGAGAGAGAGAGAGAGAGAGAGAGAGAGAGACAGAGAGAGAGACAGAGAGAGAGAGAGAGAGAGAGAGAGAGAGAGAGAGAGAGAGAGAGAGAGAGGGAGAGCGTGAGAGAGAGATGATTATTTTTTGGTTGGTATATATATATATATGTATATATATATATATATATATATATATATATATATATATATATATATATATATATATATATATATATATATATATATATATATATATGCGACCTTTTCGGATGTTTTTTAGATAAATATGATGACAGCTTTCTCTTCTTCTCGCTGGCCGTTGAAAATGGCTGCACGGCTCATGATACAAAGAAGATATAGATTGTCCTATGGCATGGCCTTTTATGACTTATATTTATTAACGTTTCATCCTTCTTTGGACATTTTCTAGAATGACGGTTTTAGACAGAGTCGATATCGCAGTACCTTTGCAAACTTGAAATTATATCGTGCCTGTTCTTACATGGATCTTATGCCCGCTTACATCAGTTTTGTAATACCAGCTATGCGTAAATGTACATCTCGCAGAACCCACATAATGATTTACCCATCACAGGTACACTTCATTGGCAGGCAACAGCGTTCATCCGCGACACTCAAAACACGCAGTATTCCGGTGCTCCCCCCCCCCCCCTTGCCAGCACGGAACCCACTGATATGCGCACTGCCCCACTCTGATAAAGTGCCTCTCATTATTTCAGGAGCTCCGAACAATGTAAACCACTGGCCCGGTCTTGTCGCTGCTTGAGACTGTTCGGTTCTCGTGGTGCCTGATCGACGTAGAGGCCCTCATCGACATAGGAGGCCCGCTATTCACGCGAAGGGCGCTCTGACAGGCATTGCCCGGGCCGCAGGGCCGGGATCCCTAATACGACCTCCGCCGAGCCCTTCGGGCCCTTCGGAGCCACGAATCGGGTCTTTGATCATCTATCCCCAGAGCCCTAAGGCGGGGCGGGGGAGGAGGCGAGGCACGTGCCCCTGCACATCTCCTGTGTGCGCTACTGGAGGTACCTGAGCGGCGAATGCGACCAGAACGACCAGAGTATCCGAGTAGTTTTCTGGTTCCCTTAGTGTCCATAGTTTGAAGGTTGACAAAACTAAGTAGTTGTAAGGACTCTTAGATATCAGTGAACCCCTGGCGGCCACGAAGTCCCGACTGAGCGGCCGGAGGGGCGCACGAGTTTATCAGCTTGGGCTTCCTGGACTGCTAGACGGTGCTATGGTTTTTTCGGAGCTCCTTACAGGGGTTCCTGGACTCCTCGCCCCTCTCCCCCGCCCCCGCCGTTCAACAGCCAGGCCCCAATAGAGTATTTAGCCAAGACTTCAGGCCCCATGCATCTCCCGATTGGATTCCCGATGCCGAAGGCCCTCTGACCGGGATGGTTGATTCTGGACCGACGCAGGGCTACTCACCGATGCGAAAAGTTTTCAAGCATAGCGGGTTTAATAAATAGCACAGGGATCCCAGTTGGACGCGTTTAGGCCCTATACAAAACGGGCAGGGGGACACTGTCCGGTGTTGGCCTCCTGACTAACATGAGGTCATTCCATTCAGGCGCCTTCAAAAACGAAGAGGGGAGGAGGCGGCTACGGTTCAGTACATGCGAGACGCCGGGATGTCTGACATGTCCGGATGTCCGGTCCGCTGGGATGTGTACCGCGGCGACCCGAGTGAAATCGAGTCAGGGGCCTCGGGCCCTGACGCGAAGATGGTGGCGTGCCCGACTGAGCTGGCAGTGTTTCGACCGCGGACGGGCTGCCGCACGGACAGGCCTCGCGCGCGTGTGGTGGGGCTCCATTCTCGGGCGAGGGAAGGCGAGGGCGTGGCTGCGTTCTTCGTTTGGCGGCCGGGCTGCCTCGTCCGCCGGCCCGCCGCGGGTGCGGCTACGTCGGACCGTCGAGCTGGGTAGCCTCTCGGCCTACCTGTGTGTCTGAGCTCTACGTCCAACCGATGTGACGTTATTAATTCCACATATATACAGTACTGGGCGCAAACGTTGCCTGCGAATTTGGCGTGCGGCAGTTTGCTTGTGGAACGGACTTAATACCGATTAGGATCTTACTTCTCTCCGGCTGCCAGGGCTATTTCGAGGCAAAATGCCTTTATTATGTATTTTAACAGGCATAAGGTACGTGGGACACGATGGTGGTGTGACCATGACCCCACTGCAGGAAAAGTCCAGAAATGAGCACCCTAACCACTAACCACCATGCCACCATCACCCCTCTGCGGCGCGTCCCATACTCGTCTCGATAAACTCCAGAATGGTTTTCTGAACCCCCAAATGCTATACCAAGATTGCTGTGAAGCGTAAAAAAGAGGGCCTGTCAAAATTGATAAAGCGGATGACGAATGCAAGCTCAAGATTCTCCCAATTCATTCAGCTTATATATCGCCAAACAGCTCAGTGGTTATACTCGACGCCGCTGTTCAGATGGTGAATCAACAGCGCTTTTAATCGCGGCACGTGCGTAGTGTTTTGCATAACGGTTGGCAAACACTTAAATTCATTCGCTGTCAACGTTTGCCTCTTTACTTCCTATTTACTCGCAAGTAGCAGTGCATGCCCCTACACAGTCGCAAGAGATTTATCCCCTGCCGTAACTTGGGCTGCAGCCTGCAAATTTGAGAAAAAGTGAGAGAAATTCGGATAGCAGCCTGCTTGTTGGCATAATTTCAGGGTGCTCTTCGTTGTTCTTTATCGCTCAGCCAACCAATTTGTTTTGCAAAGCCACGCTCCCGCTTTAAACGTACCTGACTGAGTAAGTGAACTGTTTGTAGGCTAGGCCATTTAACACGTCTAACCAGGAGTAGTAGCATCCAGATTCAGCTGATGAGATAGCCCCTCCCTAGAGAGAAAACACGTACAATTCATAAGAAGTCCTGTTCACAGGAGCGTGTGAAAGAATTGCAATTGGGGGAGGGAGGGTGAACAGGCAAAATAATACCAACAATATAGGTAAGTTTGCCAGAAGCTGGAGATCTATATGCGCGCCTACCTGGAGTAGTCATCAAATCAGTCAGTCCTACACATCAGTCATCAACTGCTTTAAAAATGAGTTGCCAAATATCCCCAGCACATGCAGTAAGTAACGGGGCAAAATGCGGCAGAGAATATTATGCATAGCCCGTATTATCAGACAGCAGTCACCCCGACAAAAGCCTTCTACGATTACCGTGCAGCTACTGCCGAGTAACCAGCTGTTGTCGATCCCACGAGCCAGGGATCGAAGTTTTGAATTTTTTAATGTGCCTGTTGCCAAGGGCGTGCTGACGCGAATGAGTTTGCATGCATCAGCAAAACGTCCATGTCCATGCACAATGGTTTAATTGGACAGCACTACTGCATGACGCCACTTGTTGGCTGAGACCGGCGAAATTGGCTCAGGTAGCCGTCTATCGGGCAATATCCGAACCATTACGTTGCGGGTTGCGAGGAAGTGGTCGGTATCCCAACCTCCGGATCTCACGCACACTGGACTTCATTAGCGCTGGACGTTTTGAGCTCTGGATGCTGTGGTTCTGGACGCTGCGCGCCTGGACTTTCTGGTTACTCTTTGTCCAAGGACATTGCACGGCTTTTGAATGTTATGAACGTTGGATGCTGCGATTTTGGACGTTTTGACCAAGGGGAGTTTTTAGCTCTGGACATTTCAATACGCATCCGTCAGTATTTAGACCCAGAAATATGTGAAGAAATTGGTAGAGGTGTGAAAGGAAAATGAAATGCTGGGTGACTTCACCATCCCAGGCGGGAGTGCACATTTTGACCAACTGTCAAATAGCCACAAAAATGTTTGTTTGTTTTGAAGAAGAAAAAAAATATTCAGCAGGTGGTGTGCGAACCCACTAGGGGAGATCAGGTTTTCCATCGTGTTATGACTAATGAGGAGGGGTTGGTAGGTGCTTGAACAATGGGTGAGACGCTGGGAAATAATGACCATAATATTGAACGGTGTCCATAATATTGAAGGGTGAAGGGTGTCATAATATTGAATGTGTCTTGCTTATACAGATACGGCTAATCATACTCTTGTCCCCACTTTTTTAGAGTAAAGTTTGAAGCACTTACAGACTTTCTTGCCAGTATTTAGGGGAGGACATCCTTACTGGTCTCACTGCACATCATATGTGGGAAGTGCTCAAGCATAGTTTAGAATGACAGGAAAGGTGCATTCCCCTAAGGGCAACATGTGAGCAAATAGCTCAAAGAAGCCCCCATGGCGGACGTAGACAGTGAGCAATTTGATAGCGATGAAGAAGGAGACATAGGATAGGCAAAAAATGCAGGACAAAGAAAACAACAAATAGTGTATAGGATTGCAACAAAGAAGCCTAAGCTGGAAATCGGGGCAGCCAAAAGATTATCAGAAAGATGGTTAGCGGACACTTGCTGTGGCGACGTAAAGAAGTTTTTAGTTACTAAAAATTCTGATCTAGGGGATCCTCAGTCGGCTTTCTCGAGGAAGGTGGAAGGCTTTTGGTGGAGGACAGGGACATTGTAGACGCTCGTGGTAGGAGAGGATGTAGATACTCTTCAGTTTTTTACGAAGGAGACTATGTGTAATCTCCCCAAGAATAGGCAAAATCTGACTCAAGGCGGTCTTTCAGATTTGACCGTAACCGAGAGTATTATGAGGGATGGCTTGAAAAAAAATCAAGGTTGACAAGATGACCGGGCCTGGACATACATATGGTAGATTGTTGAATGCTTGTGCAAGTGCTTTGGCTTATCCTCTTATGTTGATATTGATTAGATCACTGGGTTTCTCAGAAGTAACTGAGGACTGGCGCAATGTCAATGCAGTGACGAGTTTTAAGAAGCGACCAACAAAAATGTCAGCAACTACAGGCCTGTGAGCCTAACCTCACTAATTTGAAAGATCTCGGAAAAATAATTAAGGCCAGCATTCAGTCAAACTTGAAAAGATATCAGTTGATAAACAGCAGTTAGCAAAGTTTCCTTTCTCGCAGGTCCTGTTTGACAAATCTTCTAGAGTTCATGAGTCGTGTTACTAGTCAGGTAAAACCAACAGTCTAAATGTTGTCCGTATATATTTTAGTAAGGCATTTGATCGGGTGCCATACCAAAGTCTGCTTTATCAGTAAAAATTGCATGACATTGAGGGAAAAAATCATGGCTGGGTAAGAGCTTGACCGCTAAATAGGAAGCAAGGAGGAGTGCTCAGTGATACAAAATCTCAGTAGAAGCCAGAAGAGACTGGTGTTCTACAGAGATCGGTGTTGAGCCCCTTGAGCTTTTTTGAATATTATTGAGATGGGATTGGGAAAAAAGGTGTTAAAATTTGCTGGCGATATATAATTAGTAAAACTATTGAAAAATCCTCATCAGGCAAACCAAAGTCAGCTGGACTTGAATAAACTACTCAATGGCAGTATAATACTCAATAAACTACTCAATTCTCTGTGGTAGATGCCATTCAGTTTTGATAAACACAAGGTGAGGCGTTTGGGTACTTTTAGCGGTGAGGACATTAGCTATAACATGGGAGGCCGGGAGTCAGACCAGACCAAGGAAAAGAAGCACGTAGGGGTCATAACTTTTAGGGATCTTTAGGGTAAAAATAATGTGGGTCTGCTAGGAGCAAAGCACTTACGATGCTGGTACTTACAAACAGAAGCGTCCATTACAAGAGAAGGCGTGTTGTCAAGTTGTACTCGGCTTATGCCAGACCACACCTGGAGTATTGTGTACAGGCTTCGTACTCATGCTTCCAAAAATATGTAGAAAAACTGGAAAGAGCATGGTGAAAAGCAACTAGGATGATCAACAGGATTGACGACTTAGAATCTAAAGATACGCTTATAGCCTTGGTAGTAGTATCCACTGAAGTATATAGTATTCACTAAAGAGAGAAGAGAAAGAGAGCAAGAAGAGAGAACAAAGAGAGAGAGAGAAAGAGAGAAAGAGGGAGAGAGAGGGAGGGAGAGAGAGAGAGAGAGAGAGAGAGAGAGAGAGAGAGAGAGATAGAGAGAGAGAGAGAGAGAGAGAGAGAGAGAGAGAGAGAGAGAGAGAGAGAGAGAGAGAGAGGGCATGACGCAGCGTGGCATGATAAAGCACAAATAAAATGGGTGCTTATCATCCTGCTGTCAAGGTACCGGGCCAGGCAAATCAAACTGAGTGTCAAGTGGAGATTGTACCAATCTGCCTTCCATTTTCATAAACCACACGTGACTGATACGACTGAGACTTTTGACTGTCGAAATGTCTGACACAGCAATGACTAACTCCCTGGCAGGAAAGGAATACGTGACGATGTTTTTCACAAGCATAACACTGTGGAAATGACATACACGTTATCATCTGTGTGAGCGCTGATGGTTTTGGTGCATTACTCAATGCCATCGGGGCCAACACAATAACTGCTACCATCGTGCACATAGTGGCAATATTCCCTGCAATTCATCATGATCCTGGAGAAATATCCTGCAATGTCCAAACACACTGTAGCCATGATGTCCTTTTACACCTGTTCTTAGGGGTTTGCCACTAATTTTTATAAGCAAGAGCAATGCTCGATGATTTATCTGGTATGCTAAGCGCACCAAACGTGATGTTCTGAATTTAGCCATTTGATTCAACGTTGGCACACAATTTTGAAAATGGAACGGCCCTAAGATGCTTTACACAAGTATACCAACCTGACAGACTTGGTACCAAACATGTGTAGAAATGCTTTCCAAATGTGATAAAAAAAAATGATGAGCCTGCATCAAACAGATTATCTTACCTCAGTAAAGCAAAGATGAAATGGCACAAACAAATGAAAGCGGTACGTCATCTTGATACAAAAAGCATTCTACCAGAAAAAAATCAACCAGCAAAACTGGTTTGAAACTTGCAATAGAATGTCCGGCACTGTCCCAGAAGTGTATTAGATGCCACGATCCTTTTTGGATGATACGTACTGATAAGAGGGCCATCCAGCAGATGCAGAATCCGTCTTGCAACGCTTAACAGACTGGCTGTATGTAATCCAGAAGAAGATGGGAGCCAAAGCCACATATAAACTTAGAAAGCTGGCTTGCTCCTAAATCTCGCTCAGACTATTTCATAGCAGAAAATTAGGTATCTGCCCCTAGTGCGGCTCTGGCATCGGGCGGCCATCAACGCTACAACAAGCTGAACAGACTGACAAAATCAACCACCCGTCATGACGGCCGCGAGGACATCTGCAGGCGAAGCCGAGGGGCAGGGCCAAGCGGGTTGTGTAAATGTATACGGTATCATCGCTGGCAGTATAGACGGCCCGAGCTCAACTCAAGAGGTCAACCCAAACGTCATGAACAGCTTCTTCGCGCAGATTGGAAATTAAACAGCGGCTGGTGTGGTGACTGCCAGAGCTGAAGAACTACACCAAACCCTGCTTTCAATTCTTCCTGAATATGTTCTAAACCATTTATAGTTCAGCTAGTGCCGCTTGAAACCTTGTATTCCGTCGTTCTTAATATGAGTAACTCAAATTGTTGCGGCGATGACGGTCTCCCTCTGTACACCATGAAAGATGTCGTTACGTGCTCTACCAAATTATTCTCACCATCGTGAACGGCCTTAACACCGGTATAGTTCCTGATGTCTGGCAAAAGTCCTAAGTTAAACTTATTCACAATTCAACAGGATCCGTATCTGAATGTTCCAACCTTAGACCAATTTCAGTCCTGCATGGCATTGCTAATACAGTTGAACGAGTCGCTGAGGAGCAGCTGTAAAGTTTCCTTTCTTAAACCCATCACCTCTCCGTTCAGTCACGGATTTCGTAAAGACTACTCAACCGACACAACACTGAGGACCACAGGTGACGTTGTACAACGTGCTACGGATAGGGACGACATTTAATTGCTTGTGCTATCGGATTTGTCCAAATGTTTTAATGTCGTGAATAATAACACGCTTCTTGAAAAGGCATTTCTCCATAGTGCTGACCCTGACTGGTTTGGGAGTCTAAATCAGTTACAGCAAGTGTTTCTTGGACAATTGCGTAAAAGGAAACGAGGAGTCACTCTCCCTCTCCCCCCCATACACTGGCGAAGATTGCAAAATGTCATGTTCGAGGATAGTTACACTCTATGGCGATGGGTATGTGTATTCCAATAGTTCTGGTCATTAACACTAGCTCTTGAGCTGCTTATATTTGCGATGCCTTGGGAGCCTTTCGGTAGCGGCAACACACATGAAAAGCAAATAACCGTTTATAAATTGGAAATGGGTAGAGAATCGAAAACATGCCGTTGTTACCACACTCAGGCACGACGGCATATCATCCGCACGAATCGAACAGTATCATCCGTTGTACGGAACACCGCGTCTTGAAAACAATTAGGTCCAGCACAACTTATCCACAAAGAAATCAGACTGCATGACATTCCACGTCAGCGCGAGCAGAATACCGCATACAGGTTTTATACTTCTTACGGCCTATGCATGCTGGCTCGGAATGGGTTCGTCTTTAATGCAGGATTAGGATTATCTGCTGGCACTTTACGTGACGTTTATGCAGCACATTTATTGTTCCTTTTGGGACACTTGCCCGATATGCATTCTTCTTTCCTGTCACAAGGACTCCCATTTTGTTTCTTCTCTTCGCACTTGATGCCATTGCAAAACTCGTTGTTCTCGCAATTGTCGTCTTTAGTGCACTCGACGCATATCTTCGGCTCGCCTTTGCACGCTAAAAGTAGGCATTTCTTTGTAAACACGCATTTTTCAGATCGGCATTGCTGTCGTCGTTCGCAGTTTGCACCGGCGCTTCGCCCATCCTCGCATAATCTGAGTGCGTTGCAGAACCGTTCAGGGCCGCAGGTGCGATCTACCTCGCATTCGACACACTTACTGAGGATGCAAATTCCGCTGTCGCAGCTGTCGGGCCTCTTGCAATGCTCTTGCAGGAGCTTCAGGGGAGCGCAAACTCCGTCGTCACACCACTGCCCGCCCGGACAATCTGTGTTAGTCTTACAATTGGCACAGGTGCCGGACCGGCCGCAGAGACCCGAATGACACTCTCCACCCACCGAACAGTCCTCCCGGAGACCCTTTCGCGTCTCGCACGTGCCCTCAGCTTTGCAGTACTGGTCCGCATCACAGTCTGCGTTACGCTTACAGAGTACGCATCTGTTTGTCCTGCTGCATTTGTGGGAGCGACAGTGGCTGTCCGTGTGACAGCGGTCTCCGTAGAGTCCCTTAGGCGTGCAGGTGTTGTAGATACAGACGTGGTTCTTCGGGCAGTGCCAGGCGTCTATGCAGTCGACACAAACTTTGGAGTCTTTACAGATTTTGGACAGGCACTGGCTGCCTGTGTAGCAGGCCGCTGACGCCTTGCGCTTCTGCTGGCATTTGCCATTGTCACAGAACTCACCTCTGTCACAGTCGTCATTATGCGCGCAGTCGGCGCAGCGTGCCTTTCTGCAGACTTTCGACTTACACTGCCGGCTAAGCCAACAGGAGGCGCCGGTGTCAGCAGGCTTATGGCAGATGCCGGCCAAGCAAAGCTCGTGTTGCGAACAAGGGTGAGACGCCGAACATTCTGTGCAGACGCCATGTAGGCAGCTGTCCGAACTGCACTGCCGGTTTTCCTCGCAAATCTCACGGGCTCGAATCCGTTTCAGGCACGTGCCGCGATAACAGTAGTGCAGCGAGCCGCAGTCAGGGTGGTAGATACATTCTCCGCAGCGGTTATCGGTGCAGTAGCCGGACACGCAGTCGGAGCCGCTGTGGCAGGGGCCACCGTCCGCTTCCTGCCGCTGGCATTTGTAGCCCAAGCAGCGGTAGCCTTGCGCACAGTCGCCTTCCGAGCGACACTCGACGCAGTGATTTTGCTCGCAGACGGCCGAACCTGCACAGTCGTCGTCCAGCGCGCACTGCACGCACTCGTGCGCGGCGCACACGAGGCCTGGACCGCAGTGCGAGTCGCGCACGCAGGCCACGCACTTCCCGGCCACGCAGTGCCCGCTACCGCATGCGTGATGGTGGTCGCATTCGGCGGCCGAGTCCTCCAGCAGTGCGTCGCACAGCGGGCCCTGGGGACACGAACACGTCAAAGACGTACCGCGCCGGTACACGGCTCCGCTTTAAGTCAACACCATCAGCTGCGTCCATCGGACCCGAGTTAGGCCGTGATCAGGTGAACGTGACGTTCCAGACGTCCAATGAGCCGGCGCATGCGGCCTTGTTCGGGTGTGTGTGCGCAAGGGAGTGGAAATGGAAATAACACCACCAATCTACTTTTCATTTACTTACTTTACTTACAATCTACTTTCCATTACCTTGCAGAGCGCTGCTTTTGGGATGGCGCCGCGGTCGTTGAAGAAGGCACGCAGTCCATGCAGGCGTGCCAGTCCCTTGGTGGCTGACTCCTGGCTCCGATCAGCGACAGCCGCGGCAAAGCCAGCCTGCCGGTCAGCCAGGTGCGCTCAGTGATTGTGTTTCATCTCAACGAGATAAGCAGCGCACAACTGAAAATGGCTCGCTGGCGCCCGTCCAGGAAGGCACCGTCTATTGGGTGAGCTGACCTCAAAAGCAGATTCTTATTTTCAGACTGTCAGCCATGATTGTCCCCTGTCATGCCCCGCATGGGGGTCTGCCCTATCGTAGATAGCAGACTGGTTTCAACAACAAACCCTCTGCTCTTATGTCACACGTTACATGACTTTCCGATGGCACCGCCGAAGTATGCCGCTCTTATTCAATGAGCGTCAGCTGAAACAAATAGTGCATTAAATTATTTTAATTTCGCGAAAGGAATGCCCTTTATGCAACAAGCCATGACATAGAAGCCCTAAGTTTTGACAAAAGTGAGTGAACGTACAGACTAACACGTCCTGTGAGCTTGGTGTATCTAGATTTCATAATGTCATATCTCAAGAGGCATGTTGCACCACCCCACGCCACCCACCCGAGTGAAAGATATTCAGCCGATCACCCGGGCGCGTATTAAGAGCATATGCCGCAGCATTCTACATTTTAATCAAAACGAAATTTCGTCGGTCTCCATCATCAGTAAAGAGTCACATCAAAACGCAATTTCTCAGTATTCGCCGCGGCAGAAAATTATGAAACGCTGCATCACATTCTTGTAATCCCTTTTGTATCCACCTTTTTGCCAGTGCAATCTTTGCGTTCAAATACCTTTCACAATTTTAGTTTTGACCGCACTTTATCGCGGTTAAGAAAGCCTGAGGTATGTGCGAGTGAGATATATTTCACCTCCTTCAAAGATTAAAACCGACCGTGTTGCCGTCGTCGTTCGAAGGCAGAAGCTGCCCTAAAAAATACATCTTTCAATAACGTTCCAGTGCAGCTTCGCGTAAGACTGGTTCATAAATGTCATAAATGATGTATTATGAGGGACATGACTGTACCGTAAACGGATTAAAATGTCGCGCAGTCAGCGGATCTAAACGACACGCTACATGACAAAAAACAGATGCAAACACCCATGCAGGCTGTTTCGCGATGTGCATGCGCCGTTTTACCGGAATGATGAATGCAGCAACACAGAAACGCACCTGGAAATTTTAGCACTCGTTGCGGATGATCAGCGCGTTGTGTGCAGTGCATACGTTGCATGGTCATGCTTGCGAAAATTAAGCAGAATCGGCATTTGGAAATTATCAGAAAATAAACGGCCTTGAAACTCTAGTGGCGGGCTAATGCATGATCAAACACGGGCAATCTTTGAGTTGTTATGTTTGTGTGGTGCTAACGCTAATATTACAGTGCTTTCAGTGATAACATTATACTATTTCCACAACGTACATAGTTGGATGTGAAAAGCCAAGTGCTTAAGCCCATCAAAATTACTCCTAGATTCGTCATTTAGAGCCCAGCACATAAATGCGATCGTCTTCAATGAATAGGGTAGTAATAAAGATGACGCTTGTCAAAAAAACGTTGACGGTGTCATCGACTTAAACAATCAATAACTTTTTCTGCCATGGCTTCGTAGGTCCTGAAGCATCCCCTGGATCGGTTGGCCATATTGCTCTTTGGCAGGTTATTTGAAACATATTTTCACGAGAAATCACCAGTTTTGCTGTGGCTCTGAGTGCAGGTGCATGCTATAAAGCATCGGGGGAGGGAGGAGGGGTCAATATGGCCCATCCGCATGGAAAATCCTAACGTGGACGTGATGGCGGACGAGCACACAGCATTGGCCGCTGCGAATGCGATGCATCATTATTCCGTAACCTCCCAAGAAGGACAAACAAAGAGTTATGCATTTCCGTTCAGCATTTATCGCTCATTAAGTTATTTTTGCGGTCTCTTTTGTCGCATTCAGCATCAAAAGACAACATGTGAAAAGCTGTTGGTCGACCATTATTCTGCAAACCGGTGAGCTGTGAGGAATATTGGCAGAACTACAAATTCCTTGCGTCTCCTACTGATACATAAAAGGAAAAGACAATCAGATTGGCATCGATCTCTAACAGATTATTGTGTGATAATCCATGACTTTACCACCCCAAAACCTTTATGAATATGAAGTGTCAGTTGGTAAAAGTTGTGAGCACGTTAACGTAACCTTCGTTCGCCATTAACCCCAGTTTCAAATAAAATGTTCATTTTAATAAAAAAAAACGCCCTCCTCAGCGAACTCTTTAAAGCCCGGGCCCGTGAGCTTTTGCCTTTAGCTTAGGAGTAGTCCTCAGAAGCTTACTTTAGATGAAATAAACTTAGCAAGCTAAACCCACGAAAAACGGGATCGGAAAGCTCTTGAACTGTATCTGGTATGTGCAGTTGATTATCGGTGAATGTGACCCATGGCAGGTCGATCAGATCAAGGCGTTCAAATAAGCACGCGATAGATTGTCATCACACGAACCAAGCATGTTACGGCAATAGGGACAGTGTCTTTCAATATTTCGTCTAAAGATCAGAAGGATACTAGTGGGCATCGACAGAGTTGGACTGGTAGGTCGTCACAGGTCAAAGGCGTGTAGACTTTTATTGCATGACCCGTCCGGCTATACCAGTGATCATACAAGCCACGTCGATGAGAAAATCGGCGTTAAAAATCTGGCAAAGCCATCAAAGCTGTGTGGCTTAACCCATTTTCATTCAATTCACTTCCGCAAAGTCGACGTTTCTTGTCGTCTGAGTGAAAATGTACCAGGGATAAAAAAATGCACGAGTGCGAGTTTTACCAGCGAACCAGCGACATTTTCCCGACATTTCTTTGCGTTGCATTTCCACGAACATGCACAGGTACGCTCAATATTTGCCATGCTTTGTTTAGACATGCGTAAATATGTGGTTAGCTCAAAAGCGTTATGGGTTCCAATTCCATGCGGCGAGGAGGGCGCTTCGATGCCTTTTGCTCCTATGGTGGGTTCCGTTTAGTCAAAACTCACTATAAACTGCCGTCATTCGCCATCTGATCGCCATTAATTCGCCATCTGACTCCATCACGTTCTTAGAATTGAGCTTGCTGTTTTGAAATATGCGATTTATATCAATGGATTACTCCAAATTTTATGGGTTTTGACCTGAAATAACCATCTTGAAAACTTTTGGTGCAATTCACAGCTCTGCTCTACATCAGACCTACAACCCTTTAGTATCAGATCTCTTCACCCTTGAAGATGTGCTGACTATCTCGTGCAGTTATTTCAAAACCGTCCAGACATGCATGGCACCATAGCTATGTTATTCAACTCCTTTCACCACATGGGCTATGCGGAGTTCAAAGCCAGTAGGAATATTATCATCAAGCCGTGCAGACTTGGCGGTCGTGAACACGATTTCTGAACATAATGTAGATCAACTGACCGTTAATAAATGTTGAGTGAGCCATGCAAGCTTCAGTCATAAATTGCTTTTTGTGCTACAAAAAATATTGGGCATGGCTACTTCATCTGCTAGTCATTACAGACATGATTATTGTAAATGAGTGACTTATGGACAGCGTCATAGCCGGATATGTAAACATAAGTAAGCATATTCAACTCACGGATGAAATGCAAGAACACCATTAGAAATGGCCAAAAGATAACGGCATTTGGCTCTGCCCACATCTAGCACCACCACTGTCATCTCTCAGTGAGTTCAAGTATTACAAGTGAGTGCCAAGGTAGCGATGTTACACGGCTAGCTTGGCAGCGCATCAACGTTATACAAACGCGCCATGACACAATCAAGCGATGGTGTTTTGAGGAGCACATTTACTAAAATATAAATTTTGTCGTCTAGAACAGAGTGTTCTTCTTAAAGCATATCAGAAGTTATAAGTGAGCTTATTTCATCATATCTGATGCTTGTTTCAATACCTTTAAATGCGAAGCATTCCATTAAATATTGGCCATAGACATGGGTGTATTTTCCTCGTCAACTTATGGGAGCCCAGGACCGTTCCCCAGCTCTAAAAAATCGTGCAAATACAGGTGAAGTTAGTTTTTGTGAGCATGCTCAGAGTAGGCTACGTTCTTTCCCTTGCTGGGCCCTTGGACCTCGTTCAAGTATACGCGCCACTAAAAGTCCATTAACTAGCGAGCATGGTCGCCTTAATGCGCTTGCTGAAGTTCTCTCTCCAGCTGCCGCTAAATGCAGGATGTTTTTAAAGTACATTTGCACGCTGAAAAATACACCAACTTAATAACCTAATCTATTTGATAACGGGACACGAACCATGGGACAATTATGTTAATACATCCTTAAAAGCATACGAGCAGAATTAACGGCCTGAAAAGCGGCAGCGGCCTTTGCAGGACTTACCAGTATGTAGCAGGCTAGCGGTAACGGTAGCCGCATGTCGATGCTCGGGGGTGGAACTGTGCGGCTTTGGACGACCAGCGTGTCTTATATCCGTTGAAACCGGACAGCCCGCCGATTTACGACAGCAGTGAAAGGAGCCGGTAGTTATCTGCACATCTACTCGGCGTACCTTCTTGATCAATCCTAAGCCAAGCCCGGGATAGCGGGTATCTTACCTAATTTACGGAATTTAATTTCTGATAGCCAGAAGTTGTGCAACTTTCACCGGATTGTTTGGATCTCTCAGGTCTTTCTAGAGTGACTGTGGGAGCACTGAACACCCAATCCCGTCATTTAAGGTAATTGCGTTTACTGACCTCTTGTACCTGCCGTTAAAATCGTGAGACCTCGCCCAAGGGTGTACGCAATGTTTGGCAATGTTGGCGAGGGTACGCCTCAAAAATGTTCCATTGTAAGCTGAGCTTAGGGCGCCACCGGTGTGTCCAATTTGCTGCATTTCATTAAACAGCATTGTGGTTCTATATCGTCCTATTTTTAGGTCTGTTCCTGCCATTCTTCAGTGTCAAATTTATCGCGTATATGTTAATGTATGACACACATTTTTTAAGCTGAGGGCACATGCCTCCGAGGATCGCTAGGAACACAACCTTCATTAGACCAGTTGGTGTGGGCGTAATATGACCAACACAGTCAGCACTTCCTCAAACCCAAACATCGTCATCAGATCAGTTGGTAAGCATGTGGACATGACTTCCAAAGGTCCGGAGTTCGATTTCCCGATAAGGGTCACATTTACCATGTCCGTCAGATAAACACTATCATCTACCTGCAAAGTGGGAGCCCGATGTGGTCTGTGGTGTTCGTACTCGGGTTTAGTGACGTCACGTGTGGGCAGCCCATCCTGCCGTTTGATATGTCGGTTACGGCAACCCTGTCTGTGAGAGTGGGGGACGCATTCTCTTTGACACGATGGCGGGTGGAAACAATTTTGCCGCTGGTATACCGAGCCTCATTAATCTGTTGAAAGACCAGGTTGAAGTCGCTAACCAGCGTGAACAGCGGATGGCTGATCTTGTGACTCAGGCTTTGCAGGGCAGAGAAGGGGGCGAGCCCGCAGACGACGGCGTCGCCGAGATTTCACAAATCACGACCAGCAGACTTCGCATTCCGCCGTTAGCCACCCCAGCAACGCGGCTAGCCACCTCCGCTAGCCTGAGAGAGCTCTCGATCTGGCGAGAGAAGCACAGAGGCTACCGTCTTCTCACAGGCCTCGACTCCCTCCCAATCAAAGAGCAACGAGCAGCGCTACTGGCACTCCTCGACGATGAATGGACGCGAGTCGTGGGCTATTCTCTGGACGTGAGCGACACCACCAAAGTAGACGACCTGCTGGACAACATGGAGAAGCATCTCAGGAGCCAAAGAAGCGTCATCCTCGACAGGAAGGAATTCTACACAAGACCGCAAGCAGATGGAGAGCCGTTCGACGACTACCTGATGGCGATAAAGGAACTGGCGGAATTCAGTGACTTCTGTGCCCACTGTATGGACGACGGACTCAGGGACAGGATCGTAACCTGCATCCGGTGTGAAGAAACGCTGCGACTTCTTCTCGCCGAGTCATCGTTGACGCTGCAGAAGACAATCGACATCTGTCGAGCGCGTAAAAACGCACTACAGAACAGCGAACCGCTCCGTGAGAGCCACGCTCGTCCCGTATCCGCCTACCGCCGTGGCCGGAGCCGGGACAGCAAAGGCAGACGGGACAGCCCAGACAGCCGACAAAGACGGGACAGCCTAGACAATCGTGGAAGACGATCCAGCATGGAAAGACGGGACACCACCTACAGACGAGGCAACCGGTCGCATAGCCGCGAGAGGCGACGCGGCTACTGTGCCGGACTATGGCACCCCAAGGAGCAGCTGGCCTCTTGCCCAGCCAGAAACGCGACGTGTAGTGCCTGTGGCATCAAGGGACACTACACATCAGTCTGCAAGCGGGCCAGACGGAGCAACGCGCGGTCAGACTACGGAAAACGACAGACGTCCGACAACCTCCATGTGAACGACGTGCGCGTTCAAGGCGTGACCGTGAAGAAGCCGCAAGTGTCTCTCCTGGTCAGCCATCAGAGAGGTGAAGGATCACTCCTGTGGACACCAGACACTGGTGCTGAAGTCTCCGTCATCGGCACCAAAAAAGCAGAGCGGATCGGCATCGACTCCTAGCAGCTGACACAGCCGGCCGACAGTCTCCTGGCCGCTGGCGGGCATCAGCTGGAGTGTACCGGCACGTTCCAATGCAAGTTGACCATGGGACGACGCCAGACGTCGACCACCGTGACAGTTGTGACAGGCCTAGACGCGGCCCTCCTGTCATGGCATGACTCCATCGCCGTTGGCATCATCTCGCCTGACTTCCCGAGACAGATCTACGGTGTCACAGGAACAACGACGCAACAGACTGCTGCTGAAGAGATGGCGTCTACACCCGTGACGATTCAGGACGTTCAAGCGGCAGAAGTCAGCCCGTCCCTTCCAAGATGGAAACCAGACGACGGGGACCCGACGCCAGCCCAGAAGGACCAGCACCTGGACACGCTGAAAAAGGCGTTCCCGAAAAAGTCCGCACTACCCCCAGTCGAATGGCCACGCGGAATCAGCAGTCAAGCTGGTGAAACGACTTCTGCAGAAGACGTCTGTGGCCGGCAACACGGACTCCGATAAGTTCGCCCGATGCATCCTGGAGATCCGGAACACGCCCCGGGTGGACGGACGCTCACCCGCCCAGATCCTCTACGGGCATTCGGCTCGGTCGGCGCCTTCGACAAAGCTTGGCAGAGGGCTGCGGAGGACTGCGACCTGAAGGGGAGAATGTGACGAGAGCGACGACTACAGCCTACGACAAAGGAGCAGAGACACTGCACCCGATGCGAATCGGCACCGAAGTGAGTATACAGGACAAGGAGGCCGGACTCTGGGACAGAATGGGAGAAGTCGTGGCCATCGGAAGAATGAGGGGTTACCTGGTAAAATTCCCCAGCGGTCGCACCATGTGGCGGAACCGGCGGCTCATTCGTATGTACCCGTCTGTTTACGCCACGCAGGGCGATTCGGCTCCCGCACGCAGTGACGTCGCACCAAGACCAGCTCCAAAGAAGGTGCGATTTGCGGACCAACCCAGGACGGTGGCGCCGCGTCGAGGCAACCGTCAGCGGAGGGCCCCGGAGAGGCTAGAGGTCGACCCGAAGGTCAAGACCTACCGATTGCCCCGGGGGAGGTGTGGTGTGCGTATTCGGGTTTAGTGACGTCACGTGTGGGCAGCCCATCCTGCCGTTCGATATGCCGATTACGGCAACCTTGTCTGTGAGAGTGGGTGCGCGAAATTGGAGCGGTGCGCAAGTGTCCGGGGAAGAATAGACCGTTTGATTGGTTTAATCGTGTGTGCCAACGAACCAAGGACTTGACATGGTCCTTCAAATCTAGAGCATGGAGAAATGAAATACACACGACATATCAACTTCTCACCTACAAGTCCAACTTTACATGAACAGCATGACACTTCCAATAAATGCCTCATTTACCACATGCTTGGACGCCCCTTTTGCATTAGCTCGTGTGTGTGGTGTGAGTTATACAAGCGGGTGCGCTCTAGTGTCTTCAACATTAAGAAAAAGGACCACTGTTTCTAAACCCCTGCCTCGAATTCGGACGCCAATCAAATTCTGTGATTGGTCAGAGGAACTGGTGGCGTCGCAGTTTGACTACGCGTGATTGGCCAGAGGAAGTGGTGACATCGTAATTTGACTCGACGTGATGGGCTAGAGGCAGTAGTGACGTCGTAGTTTGTCTCCGCGTGATTGGTCATAGGAAGTGGTGTCGTCGTAGTTTGACTTCACGTGAAACCCAAATGTCGTTGTAATTAACCTCGCAGCATCGGGAAAAATCGAATTTACGCTGTTTGCTTCGGATAGAAGTGCGCGAAATGGCGGCGTTATAATAGATGCCTGGTTGACCTAAACGTAAAATTTCCGATAACCTCATAGTTGACACTGCCGAATATCAATAGAACCGAGCTGTCGCTCTCTGCGCCGATAATTTTTTTGAGGTGCTCATTTTGTTTTGATGGCTCATCCGGCGCAGTGAGGTGATGCTGTTTTATGACCATGCAAATAAAAATGATAAAGGTGAGGCTTAGGATGAAACACCAGTGTGAACATAAGCATCAGGCATCTGCTATTATCTGCTTAGAAGTGCTGACCAAGGTATCAGTTTAACAATGTGGTGATGTTTCCTGGATGGTATTGAAGGGAGAAGAATAGCAATTGTTAGTTCACCAGTAACCTGTGTACCACCTGGTGTCAAGCATAATTTTCGTTGGGTGTTAAATGTCATGGGATGCGGAAGAATATGAAAAATGACTCCCTTTAGCTCTCTAGGTAGGATGCTATCATTTCCAAATATACTGGCTACTACACATTGTTATTCGCCGGGCGCGAGTAACGGCCCATGTGACAAAGGGTGAAACGATGTTGGCTCCGGACCTGCCTTGCTTTGTACCTGCAGACAAACTTCGTCTCACTCGTCAACGACGTTGCAATCCCAGAGCCGCCACGCCTGACCGCAGTTAAGGGCCGAGCTACGTTGTCCGTACGCCACGGGACGTTGTCCACCCGGCTTCATGCTCCTGGCGCTGGTCATGGCGCCGGACGACATGACTGTCTGGCTCCCTCCACGCGGCGAGAACTCCCGGCCCTGAGATGCCACCTCGCTCCTGGCGCTGCCCACCGCCGACGGCCTGCTCTGTGGCACTGCCTTCGATCCCGCCGACGCCTTCGATTCGATCCTGCCCACCGCCGACGGCCTGAGTGGCACTGCTCTTCGATCCCGAAGCGGTGTCCTCTTGGCATCGGTGTTAGCAAGAGTTACACCCGACTGGGCTGCCGACCGATCTGCCTGTCGACCCTCTGACCGTGCTGCTGTCTACTCGCTGATCGCAGTGCTGGTGGTGCGAGCCCCCCGAGAGTGCCTGCGTGCAGCACGATCATGAACGCGATAGACAAGCTGCCTGAGACATCATGTTTTAAGCTGCGGCGTCAAAATACGTTCGATTCCGCATCAGGCCATGCGTCAGATACATAAACTGTGCAACCATAGTTATCTAAGGCAGATGAGTTGGTTTAAACCGTGTACAAAGGAATGGTTTTAACTGCATGTTATCACCTTTCTCAGTCTACGTCAAAGTGGAGAGAGCCTGCTACGACTAACCCCGTGTCGACTTTGTATTTCGAGCCCAGTCTCATTGCTTTTTGTAATACTGGCAAACGGGCAACCCGAACGTACATCGAGGAAAATACACACGTGGCCATGCTGGCAAACATCATGACGCATACCAGCGAAAAGCCATTTTCCTAGTTCCCTATATTTATTTCGGGGATCCTGTCACAGCTAGTCTCAGATTTCTGGTACCGGAAGCAGAAAAATATAGGAGCTAGTTTGGAATCAATGCGGAGATCCAGCAAGAACTGGTGTCCAGCACTGAGTTGAGCTTGGGGATCCAGGAAAAAAGGATTAAGCTCGAAACTTATCCGACAGATACGATGAGAATCCAAGAGGCAGTAAACAACTAGGCAAGAGTCAACAGCCCGTAAGCAAGCAAGAACCACAGGCCAGTAACCGAAGCAAGAACCACGAGCCAGTAAGCGAAGCAAGAACCAAGAGCAGGCAATTTTTAAGAAAAGTGTGGCAAGAGATCCCGCAAGAACCCACAGCCAGTTTAAAATGTAATGGGATCCGGCAAAAACCAGCAAGATGAAGCATTAACTCAAAGGCACCAACGATGACCAGGATCTCACCTGAAAGTATTGTTAGAAACCATTGCATCTTCACTTGATGAGCTTACGTTATGCACTGCGCACATGTAAATGTTGAGAGCTCAGGTGGAGCATCTTTGATTTCAGACATCACTTCAATGGTAGAATGTCGTCTAAAAGTAATCCAAGCTGGTGTTGACGGATGAGTTATTGGCAAACAGTAGTTTGAATCAAATGGTTTGTGAGTGAATTAATGGAAAATAGAAACGGGATGTGGCCTTCATGGGGATCTAATTGGATATGATAACCTGCAAGCCGAACTTTGAAAACATCAGTGAGAACCAGGAGCCAAAGCTTGGTGTTTGCAGAATGATCAGTGGGATCCAGGAGCCAAGGACTAGTGATAATGAAATCATCAGACGAAACGAGGGGCTAGGGCCTGATTTTGATCACTGGAAAAAGGAATTAGAACCAACCTTAAAAGCCAGGCGAAAGTCCGTTGGTAACCATTGTTTACGGAGAAACATGAATGCTAATTTAGTGTCAGTATCAAACGTGACATTTAATATCTACCATGAGCCATCATGTTGATCGCAATGTTAAGCAAATTTATTGGTCGACATCAGACTTAATATTTTCTGCTCGGGGTGCGGTTCCAAAGAAATATCCCAGCCCCACCCAATCACTTGTACCTGTTCCAAATATTACCACTTTTACAAGTTATGTTGCGCTGTAAGACCATGAAAATTTTGTTATTGTGGTGCAACATTAGTTGGCTTCGGCTTCATAATCTTCCGGCGTTGCCCAGAACTTCTTTTTAAATTTTGACAAGAGATTGTCGCACCGCTAGCACAACATGAATTTCGCATATAGAGAAGACGATCGGGCTATATTTGACCCACCTGTGTTGCGATTATTTTTCAGGCACGGAATACCGTGAACTTAGTTCAATCTTAAGAGAACGCTGCGCGGTAAACGCAACAGTTGCAATTTATTGCGTTTTACGTGCACCAGTAACTTTGGGGGGAAGCGTTTGACCTCAAATTGCGGTGACATGCCTGCATGTCATGCAGTTACACACCCACTCGCCCACACTGCATCCACGCACATGACTTTGGTATTAAAAACAATAATTTTAATATGCCTCAGCGCCTCATCACGTCACGTATCAGCACAGGTTTGCCGATGGCGGAAGGATATGAATTGCCTCATTGCCGCCCTTATTTCTGTAGTCTTGTTTCCTGAACATTCTTCATGCCATGCTCTTTTTACCTTAAACAGATGCTGCTGATATCACGGTGAATTATCTTGCCGCGTCATATTTACCTTCATCCGTGCTGAAGGTAACAATTACACGTAATTGGTGCTTGCCAATCAGGTTATCTGTTATAGGTGCACCTTATATGTGTTGGACGCTTACAGTAATCTCTTCTCCCACTGGGAATTCTTGTTTCACAAATCTTCTAGAGTTCATGGATTATGTTACCAGCCAGACGGATAAATGCAATAGCGTACGTGTTGTTTCTCTACCTTCTAAATAAAAATTGCCCCATTCTTCTTTCCTACTTTCTCGTTATCTTATTGCTTATCATTGTCACGCTCTCATCTGAAAGTTGCAAGATTCATATATGTACACAAGCTGAAAAAATCAGCGATTTGTTTACAGTTATTCTTAATTTATTGTTATTGGTCCCTAGCTCCACAGATTTCCAGTATTGCATGAGGTACGACGCCAGCGTCTGCTAAACCAGTTAGAATTGCGAGACATTAGGGGAAAGAATTATTGGCTGGATAGGGGCATGGCTGCAAGACAGGGAACACAGGCTAGTGCACAATCACACAAACATCTGGGAGCTGATAGAGTGGGGTTCCATAGGTGTGATGTTGGGTCCTGCGCTCTTTATTATTTCTTAAAATAGCATCGAGATAGGATTGAGATGTTAAGATAGGCCAAGTGGCCTTGAGTCAGATCAGATGGAGGAAGAAAATTACTTTAGGGTTCTAATTTCCAGGGACTTAAAGGCAAGGCAACGTGAAAATGCTAGAAGCAAGGGACTTTGGATGCTGGGACTTAGCATGAATAACCAATGCAAAAGTAGGAACGTTGTCAAAACGTTGTCCTTAGCTTATGTCAGGCCACGCCTAGAGTATTGTCTGCTGGCCTGATCTCCATGCTTCCACAAATTTATAGATAGACTGGAAAGAGAACAGCGAAAAGTGACTAGGATGGTAAATCGGATTCGCGACTTTAAATATAAGATACGCATAGAACCTTTGTATTTGAATTCACTGATGTATCATACATTTAAAGGACAGGTCTGATACAGGTGTTCAAGATTATGAGAGGGGATAGACAGGGTAGATCTACACCGGGCACTGGAAATTAGGTTGAGACTTAAAGGAAACATTAGAGGAAGCTTATTTCTTGTAGCAAAGGGTAGGAGTATAACTATAGATAGGCAAATGTCGTTTTGTCATAGAGAAGTAAACCATGGACATACACTGTCAAACAAGCTTGTAGGAAGTCCCTCCCTGGGAATAATTAAAATTCGCTTAACAATTTCTTCCGGTCTAAGGATCTCATTCATACTTCGTCACAATGTCATGCAAGTCACACAGGACATTCCACCTATTTTTGCTTGTATATCTAATAAAGCCATACACCACGGCCAAGCCAAACAATCAGCAGGCGTTGGTGCCACCAAAACGATTAACAAAGCTGAACTGCTAAGTATAGATCATATGTCTACTGGTTGAAAGTGAGCGTCTAACGGATTAATCTACCATGCGGGATTAACCACATATTTCTGCTCCCACAACGCGCAAAATTCACACGCCACAGACAAATTAAATTATCAGCATGCCCTGATGCCACCACTGCAACTAGCAAACCTTAAATGGTCATTGAAAATCAATGCCTCGAGCTTAAAAGTGGAATGCTCAACATCTCAAACTATCTCAAAGGATAGCTAATATATTTCTGCTTCCACATCACCTGAAAGTCACATACCGCAGGCAAATCAAACAGCATCGCCGCCTGTCACCATTACGACCAAAAAACATGTGCTATTAGCGAAAATAATTGCCTGCAATTTAGAAATAAGTACCCGCTAGCTGATATTATCACCTGCATGATCCACATATTGCAATCAAGCATGTCGAATCACGTCACACATTACCTACATGTCAAACAGGGGGCATATTCTGACAGCACCACTACAATTAGTTTAAGGAAATGTTCCACATTTGAAGATTTGAGGTAGGCATCAGATATGATGGCAAAAACTTACTTGTAACTATTGGTAAGCATTCAAGGTTCAAAAACGACGCTAACCAGCAAAATTTCAGTTGGTGAAAATGCGCCCAATTACGTCATTGTTTCATGGCGTCATGGAATGCTTTTGTGACGACAGCAATACCTGGCAGCATCTGGCAGCCAGATCTAAAGAATGCCTCGAAACACACCAAGCTGACGCCGACCGGCCATTCTCGTCGCGGAGGCTGTGTTGGGCGGCGAGCTAGTGGGTGGTTTGTTTGTGGAGTTTTTGTCTTGGTGCTGGCAGCAAGAAAAGCTCTGGTGAGTTGTTTGACATGCCCAACGTAGCGATCGCCAGCTTTTTATGGCAGATTATTAACATCAAGAGACCACATGCTATGTTGTTGCTGTTGCTGTTATGCTGTTGATTTTGTCAATACCGTATTGTCGACCCATCCTTGCCTGCAGTGCTGTGGTCCTGACATTGGAATCATGTGATGTGCTCAGTAGCTACTTTCTTTATTGTTTGTTACTGGAAATGCGGTGTCATGCGAAAATTGACAACTTTGTTTTGTTGCTATGAATCGATTTCCAAAGCATCACTATTGTTAGGGTACAGATGGCAAGGCTGGGCTACCAAGAATATTTGTCTTGCTTAGGTTTATTTATGCAGTTAATAGTTAACCCTGATATAACCATTGGGGTGCAGTGACATTTTTGCCGTTGATAGTTTTTTTATAGATAGTCTGGGTAGTCTCCCAAATATGAAAACCAGCAGTGTCGACATCCTCATCGGTCTGTGTGCGGAGATAACTCAGCTATTTGTGCCGCTTAGCTCCGTGAAAGGCGCTGCCTCTGACCCAGTGACAATTTTGACTCCCCTAGGCTGAACAGCGTTCAGCTCTATCGAAGAGAAACACGTCGGATCTGAATCCTCTGACCTGAAGATGAGGAAGAACATGACTCACGTGTCACAAACATTGAGGACTCACATCTCAAGAAAAACATGTCAAGAGGAAATAGAAGAGATTAAGCCAATGAGCGATTTAGAGGTCATTTAAATCAGAGGGTCAGAAGAGAGCCTTATGTCACGTGAAGAGCAGGGGGCGCTGAAGAAGGTATCGGAGTCACTCTTGTACAACGGTCATCGGTACCAGGCGGCGGTCCTGTGGAGAAACGGAGAGCCACAGCTGATGAGCAACTACAGCGCCGCAATGCAGCGTCATGTGCGGTTGGAGCAATCTCTGAAGCGACTCGGTGGCGAGCTGCCGGCCCAATACGAAGAAATTCTTGACGAGTACGTGAAGAAGGGCTACATGTCAAAAGTACCCGTCTCCGGCAGTACAAACATCGGCGTGAAGGAGTGGTTCCTGCCACATTTTCCAGTCATCCGAGAGGAGAAGGCGTCAACAAAAATCCGGATCATGTACGATGCAGCCGCCAAGTGTCGAGGAGTGAGCCTTAATTCGCAAGTTCTCCCTGGGCCGTCTCTCTACACCCATCTCGTCGAGACTCTGCTCAGCTTCCGGCTGCACCACATCGCGCTAATCGGCGACGTCTGTGGTATGTTTTTGCCAGTTGGGCTCGCGCCAGATGACAGAAAATACCATCGAGTGCTGTGGCGAAATATGAAGGACGAGGAGCCCACGGTATACGAAGCAAACCGTTGGCTGTTTTTTTCTGTTTGGTTGCTTTTTTCAAAAAGCAAACGTCATTCAGGACAGAACAGGAGACCATCGAAGCTAGGAAGCAGGTCAGCAGTATCCTCGAAGATGGTGGGATGAAGATTAAGAAGTGAATGTCAAACAATGCGAAAGTGCTGAAAGCGATCTCTGTCGAGGATAGAGCTATCAGTTCGCGCCACTTCTTTGAAGATCAGGGCTCGGTGCCGACGAAGACTCTTGGAGTAACTTGTACAACAGATGATGACCGCCTTTCCATAGACACGTCAAAATGGGGAATCCTGTCTGAAAACTGGACCAAAAGGACATGTCTGGGAGGGATGGCCTCCGTATTCGACCCACTAGTAGCCCGTTTCTCAAAGCGAAAGTACAATCTTACGCCAAGTATTAATGTGTACTTTGGATTTTACAAACTACACATTAAGCCAGTTTCTCAAAGCCGTCACGTGACCTTTGTCGTAGTTTGTACATTTGGCAGTGGCGTAGATTTGTGCGTCCCGTTGCCAGGACAACGACCACCAAACTTGAGATAATTCTAGCAGCCATAAACAGACGTCTTATGTTTTGAGTACGTGTTACTTTCACCCGAACTGTCATCGATTAAGACAAACTAATATATAAGTTTTCAGTTGCCTGGCTCGACATCATTCCAGCCACGTAAGCTTACGATTTTGGGGATATTATCTCCAGCTACAATTATGACGCTTGGTTGAAAAGCAACGCTTGTCAGGATATGAAAGCAAAGGGACAGGTGCCGGTGGTGCAGTGGTTAACGCGTCGGGGCGCGTGGTTTGATTGCCCGCGGTGCCCGCGTTTCCGCCAGGATGAGCGGCAGTTGACGCCATCTAGCTGAAGCAGCTAAGTGCGTCCTAAATCCCCAATGACGACCATGGACAAAGGAAGAGTACGGTTGGTAGTGTTCAAGGACAGAGAGAGAGAGAGAGAGAGAGAGAGAGAGAGAGGGAGAGAGAGAGAGAGAGAGAGAGAGAGAGAGTGAGAGAGAGAGAGAGAGAGAGAGAGAGAGAGAGAGAGAGAGAGAGAGAGAGAGAGAGAGAGAGAGAGAGAGAGAGAGAGAGAGAGAGAGAGAGAGAGAGAGAGAGAGAGAGAGAGAGAGAGAGAGAGAGAGAGAGAGAGAGAGAGAGAGAGAGAGAGAGTGTGTGTGTGTGTGGAGACAGCTCCCCGTTCGCAAGGAATTTCTGCGAGACCACTCCCCGTCGACTCGCCTACGGTGGTGCGCACCCACCTTTCATCAACACCATTTAGTTGCGTCGTCCGCTGCGCGTTTTGTTTTGCCATCGACGCGCTGTGTTTGTAAGTCGCCGTGCTGCGTAATACACAGGGCAACACGTGTTGTGGATGTGTGTGGTATTGTGGAGATGCGTGCAGAACTATGGGCCGGCTTTGGTGGCAATGTTGTCCATAATTGACAAATTCGGTGAAGGAAGCTTTCATCCATTCATCAGCTCCTTCAGTGTTCAGTTTCATCCTAAATTTCCACTCACGGAGGCTTTATTTTGCATAGCGATTGTGGGCGAGATTATGTGAATAGTAAGTACATAATGCCTGTGCTTACTAAGCATATCCTGGGCATTGAAGGTGGGACTGTCAGGCCTTAGCCTCCAGAGCTTAAGGGAACATGTGAGTGAACATGAGCTGTCAATGAGCACTGAAAAAGGGCCATTCATGGATCCAATCATAAGTGGCCTGCTGTACTTGTCATTGGGAGCAGGCTCTCTCTGTATGACTAATCATTGAAAGGGGCTTTCTAATAAATGATTTTATGCAGGCTAGCTGCTGCCATATGGCATAGCGTTGCACAATATGTGTGCAGCTGTGTTATGCAAATGAAATCAATTTCAGGGTATACTTCTTCTGTCATGCTAAGCTATTTTATTAGCATTTGTTGCGCATCATCACGTTTTCAACCAGGGTAGGCACTACGGGCAATGATGCTGCCCATATCTCACGTTGACGGTGTCTGGAATACAACTTGCATGAACATATGGTATGGTATCCATAACAAATATTGTGGCAGCCACACAGATTTCTCCCAATTGTGATGCATTTTGATGTTCTTGCAGAGAAATCTCCTTGACCAGGCAGTTTTGCTTCATATTTTGGTCTTGGCATGTCCTACCCAAGGCTTATTCCCTGAAAGGCTGGAACACTCACTATTACTTGCTCACACTCAACCTTTATGCTCTGTAATACCTTAAGCAGCTGTGGCATGTTGTTTAGGCTTGCCACTGCAGCAATCTGTCTTTCGATAAGCAACAGTCCTAAGGTCAGTGTTATAAACTACGACACAAATTATTGCGTTGATTGCATTGCCAAATTCATCAAGGACCTATCAAAATTAAGCTCTGTCGTACATTTGTTATTGGCTTTGAGTAACTCATGCAAGATTGTTTGCGTATATTTGTGTCATATATTGTACACTTTCTATGTATTTTTTTAGTGTCGTAGATTGTAGTTGTAAGTTGTATATTTTTGCATTGAGAAACTGGATTATACGATTATATGCCAAAACTGTACAATTTACGCCAAAAATATACGAAGTTCTGTTTTGGGAAACTGGCTATGGGTCTGTTCGTGCCATCCACCATTCGAGCGAAGATGCTGTTTCAGCAGACACGGATCAGCGAAGTAGACTGGGTTAACATACTGCCTGGTGACCAGCAGCTGAAGTGGTCTGAGTGGTTTGCCGACCTGCAGCAGCTCAGCAGTCTCTCAGTGCCGCGCTGCATTCATCCCTTCCCAGAAGTCACTCTCCAGGAGATGCACGTGTTCTGTGACGCGTCAGAACAAGCACATGGCGCAACCATTTACGTCGTGTCCGAAAGTGGCGGCGAACGATCCTCTCAGCTCGCCCTTGCACGCTCGAGGGTGGCGCCGCGAGGGAAGAAGCAGACAGTCCCAAGACTTGAGCTGATGGGCGCACTGCTGGGATTAAGACTTGTGAAGACGCTGTGCACGGCAATGGGAAAGAAAGTTGAAGACGTGCAGTTTTAGGCTGACCCGATGGACGTGCTATGCTGGATTGGAAATGAAATCCGCCGTCTTCAGCCGTTTGTCGCTCACAGGGTATCAAAGATGCGTGAGCTGACAACACCCGAGCAGTGGCAGCACGTGCCAGGGTCGGACAACCCGGCGGAAGCACCCACCAGGAGCTTGACTTTAAAGGATATTTCGGAGAGTCAGCTGTGGTGGCATGGACCGAAGTTTCTGCTCAGAGACGAAAGCAGATGGCCACCGAAAAAAGAATTCGCCACAGAAGAGTTCGACCAGTCTGAGATCAAGAAGGACCAGCAGAAAAATGTGTTTGCTGTACGAGCCCCATCGGGTCCCAGCTGGCGGCTAAATCCGGCAAACTTCTCAAGCTGGACAAGAGTGTTGGGAGTTACAGCCCGTGTGCAGAGATTCATCAGAGTTCTACGCGAGAAGATCTTTCAAACGTTTCAACCTCGCCACCGGACAGAGAACTGAACCCAGGGGAACTAAAAGAAGCTGAGAAGTTCTGGGTTCAACAAGCACGGAAGGATGCGTTCCGAGATGAAAAAGAGCAGCTTCAACAAGTGAAGATGTCGGGCGCACGACCGCAGTGAGCATGTCGCCAGAGTACAGTGAAACAGCTCAGCCCATTCTTGGATGAAAATGGGACCATCCGGGTCGGCGGCCGACTGCAGCGATCAGAGCTGGGTTTTGAAGTCAAACGCCCGATGCTTCCGCCAAGAGCACGTCATTAGCAGGCTGGCTATCCAGCATGTCCATGGAGAAGCTGAACATGAACTGGGCGTGGAGCACACCTGAGCTGAGCTGAGAATGAGTTGTTGGGTTCCTGCAGCGAGAGAGATGATAAAGTTTTGTGTCCGTGGGTGCGTTACGTGTCAGAAGCTACAGAAGAAGTCCGGAACACGAGAAATGGCACCGATGATAGATGCACGGGTGCGTCCGGCTCTGCGAGCATTCGACAGATGTGCTGTTGATTACGCCGTACCATTCTGGACAAAGCAGGGACGAGAGAAGACACGACAAAAGCGCATTTTGCATTGCATTTTTGTATGCCTACAAACCAAGGCTGCGCATCCGGAGATGGCCTACTCACTGGACACCGCCAGCTTCGTACGCGCTCTGATGCGGCTCATCTCGCGCCGAGGTCGACCAGCCGAGATCAGATCCGACAACGGGAGAAATTTTGTAAGGGCCGCTAAAGAACTGAAAAGAGGAGTCCAGGAGTTCAACAGCGATACGATTTAAAGAGAGCTTTCGAAATACCGGACGAAGCGGATCTTCAGTCCTCCTGGTGCACCCCATTTCAATGGGGTGTGTGAAGCGTTGGTCAAGGTGGCCAAGAAGGCGCTGGTGAAGACTTTGGAACGAGCGGATCTCACCGATGAGGAGCTGAACACAGTGTTCTGCAGAGCTGAAGGGCTGCTCAACACCCGCCCACTGACAGCCGTCTCGTCTGATCCAAGCGACCTGCCGCCACTGACACCGGGAGACGTCATCACAGGCCCATCAAGGGTTGAGATGGCGCCTTTAGCGAGCACAGATGTTTGCAGCCTCCGACAGCGCTGGAGACGGTTGCAGCAGCTTAACACAGAGTTCTGGCGTCGCTTGGTGCGTGAATACCTGCCGACTCTGCAAGCGCGACAGAAATGGACTGAAGTCAGAAGGAACCTGAGAGAATGGGAAGTGGTCCTGCTTATTGATTCCAACTTGCCGCGAGGATCTTGGCCGATGGCGCGAGTCGAAAAGACGTACGCAGGACCACATGGCCTGGTCAGAGTGGTTGATGTGAAGACGTCAAAGGGACTGTTCAAGAGGCCAGTCACCAAAATCATCCTCATGGAAATGAAGCAGTGATGCTCTCATGGGGGATGTAGAAGTGATGTTCCGAATGACGAGAGCGGCCATTCAGGGTCGGGGGGAGATGTTAAGGAGGATCTGTTGTATGTTGTGCACTAGCGTTGCCCGCTCGACGGTGTATTTCTTTAGGAAATAAAACAGTCTGGGAGAGGTGGAGAAAATAATTTAACGTGTTTTAATAGTAAGGGCAGTCATGCTATTTTATAACATGACGACTTCATTTGTTAAGCACCTAAGTTAATTATACCGTAAGACACAACGCGTAGATGTATCACAACAACAATGCCTTCCCACCAACGGGATAAAAATGCGAAACAAGTAAGAAATGTACATGATAAACATCTCCAGAGGACAGCATTTCGTCATCAAACACTTTCGCCACTCAAACACAAACAAGTATTAGCTGCGTCAGGTCTGTCCCGCAGCGCTTTGTGCCAGCATTAGGATAGCCTTGTCAGGCAGCCTGGTGAGTTAGACACCCGAAAGGCTTAGATTTATCATTATTGAGCACCACCACGAACCGAGAAAACTGTTAACAGAGGGTTAAACAGGGCAAAAATGGCGGTAAAAGTAATTTCCGTGCTTCAAATTGTCTCCTTCATTTCCTGAGACATGTTCACTCTTGGATGCATATCAAATATGTTTGAGCGACTGGCGAATTCATCCAATTTATGCATGAAATACGTGTAACTTTGCAGTTGGAACATCTTGCAGAGAAATTGGTCAACATTTTAAGCAACAGATGGTACCTCTAAAGACAATAAAAAAGGAAAGAATAAAATTGCATCACACTCGTATGATACCAAGAACAAAAGTTGCTAAATAAACATAAGGACTGATACTTCTCTGGCAAAATTTGGTAATCAGCTGACTTTACCTAAAATATGTTAACGTAAGTGTTCAAATGCTGATATTCATCCTGTAAATTTAATTTAGAAGACATTTCTTGAATATCTTACTCCTGCATTTCGGGAATGATGCAATTTAGTGGTCAAGTTTACTCGGGAAAAACAAATACGTGGAGTACAATTCTCTATCAGGCCTTGCTGGTGTTTGCACCAGACTGTGCTCTCGTGGTGTGGTGGTGAAACCAAAAGAATAGGGGATGCGTGAAAACCTTGTGTTTGGCACACAGCTGCAGATTCTGATGCACTTTGTGAACAAACCAAACTTAATGCGTGCAGCCGGCTGAAGTCACTGGGGTTCTTGGGCCTGGAGGTACCTGGCGCCCTTGCTCTGTGCATAGAAAAACATGATTCAGATGTAGGTGAGGCAGGACATAGCCATAGGTGTCCAGGTTCTGTGGAGCCTCGTTTATGTTTGGTTGTTTTAAGTGAGTTCGGTTTTCGATGACATCTCAAAACCTGAGAAAGAGAAATAGAGGTTTGGCATGTGCGATTAGACAATGTCAGGCAGGAGCGAAAAATTCACATTAAATTTGGGGAAAAGGAGTGAAAAATTCCTCCTTATGAGGTGTTGCTGTACACCCAAAGTCTGCACTTCTAGGACTGTGGATAGTTTGGTGACGGTTGAGATGGGGCTCGAAACGCACACGTGGTTTTCGTAAGGGGGCATGACCTCTTGGAGGCCACTACATGTGACATCATTCCCAGTGCCACTTGCCACTGTTTCAAAATTTGACATGCATTCTGCTGCCCTGGCTATCGAGGTCCTTCGCTGTTTTTCTTTTTGCGGTCGAGGAAAGCAAATCCAGCCGTAGATCGAGTTTAAACGTAAGACCCCAACAAGTCCTGTGGGTGGGAGAAAACTCTTGTTGTGATTGGGCTATTTCATTAGTCTAGGGCAGGTGTGCTTGCTTGCCTAGCAGCAGCACTTATCCTGACAGTTGTTGGAGGACAATGCATGGCTGAACGGTTGGGTTATGTGTATGTCGTTCAGTGCATTAGCGGGGAACCTTGTTCATATGCATAAAACAGTAACAGTAGCCTTATTCCTCGGAGAAAAACCAGGGGACTAGAGGTATAATTGGGTTGATATTTCGGCAACATGCCTTTCTCGAAGCAATAACAGAAGTGTACGGCATGCTGCCATTCTGCTGCTGCAACCATGACAACATCTTAGGCCCTGATCGTTGGATGGTTAGAATTCCAGCAGTGTTTCCATCACCTTGAAATCTAGAGGGTTATGCAGGATTTTGAAGTATTTGTTTACCTCCAGAACGGTTTTTCTTCGTAAAACCATTGGTATTTTCCTCTGACAGAGGTGTGGCGAATGGAGGAGCTATGGGGGGGGGGGGCTGAAACCTGACTTTTGAAAGAAAAGGCTCTGTACAATTAGTCTTCGCAGCGTAAAGGTCCTTATTTCCTGTCAGAATTGTAAAATCCGATCAAATGGCGCCCTTCTTGTTAATATCGGAACATGATGCGGTCAGATCCCACGGCCGTATAACAGATAAGATGGATTAGATATAGATCAGGCATCAACTATTGGCGCATGCTTGCCTGTATTGATGCCAAAGTCCATGTCCTGTCGTATCCATGCCAAAGTTTTTCGTGAAGATGATTACTTATGGACTAGTTGGTTCCAGAATGGGTATTTAAAAAACGTCGGTTGATTAAGCTAATCCAGTGGGGTCTTTGTTTTTGACTCAGTGCCATGCTACCAATGTGTATCACACTAGCCAAAACAATACGAAAAAAGTTATAACGGACTAGGTCAGTTCATGTTGGATCAGACACCGCCGTTGTTATGTGTTATGGCACGTGCTCCCTGCTGTCGTTGGTCAGATGTTGCCATGGAAGTTTGCGGTCACCTGCGTTTTGTGGCTGCTGAAAGCTACTCGCGTTGAAAATGAGTTTCCATGACGGCAATTAGTAAGAACAAATAAAGTTGGTGGCAGGCGCAATCCGAGGCAAATAAACAATAATCTCTTGGAATTTGGGGTTATTGAGGCGAAGCAGGTATTTTCTTTATCTGCAGGTTTTCCACTTGCCTGTCTTGGAAGAAATGTTATGTTGCCAGTGCCAAAAAAGGATGTTTGAGTCATATATGGAACTAAACGCGTACAAAAATATGAAACGGTTAAATTAACATAACTACATTTTCCATGCTCCATTCTGCAAAGCATATGTGGCACATGTTTGTAAGATCTTTTTGTCGCAGGCGTGTTTCCAAGAACTTAAAGTAGTAAAGCATTTTTTAATGGTTAACGTACCTTGTTTCTATCCATTTGTATCAACTTATAGGAACACTGGGGGTGCAGTTTTATTTTGATGGGTCACCTTAATGCTCCCAACTCTAAGGCAAAAACAGAAATGGGTTCATTCATTTTCCCTGCTCAGTCTCCTTTTGAAAAAAATGTGTCGCTGAGTAACGACTTCCTGAATATTGCAAATTAATACGCGCTCGGGTGCGGGTCAAATTAATCCCACAAGGTTTTTCCGGAATGATTTCCGAACGGCATGGCAAAGCCGCGCCAATTTTCCAAAGCTCTGGCAAATTAAATAGCAAATCGCCTGGCATCAAAATTTTAAAGGCACCGGTAAGTTCACTGACCTATGGCAGGTCCAAGCCAAGCTATAGTTTCAGCAAATGTAATTTTTAGGAAATAATTCAAGCTGATCCAACAGCGGAGTGTCAGACGAAGCCATACATTTCTAAGATTGTTTTCGTACGCAACACAGCAGCTTAATAAACAAATTACATTGACCTAGGGGCAGATGTGAAGGTCAAACCACGGTAAAAACAACTGTTTTATTACTCTAGGGTTCGCTGTAGGAGGTACTTTCTGGCGCTAATTTCGAACTAACTGATAACAGGCGTCGCAATATGGACCTTCCATGGACTTCTTAGACGTCAGCATAGGTCACTGACCTAACATAACCCAGGCCAACATTTTGTTTTTAAGAACACATCGCCTAGTATAATCCTTGTCGCTTATTCAAGCGCAAAACCCAAAGCACTCATGTATAATTTTGGTTGACCTTCAAAAGTTCAAACAAGGTCACTGATCTTTAATGAGCATGTGCTCTTTTGCTGCGAACAGTTGTTTAGGTCTGTCTGGTCTCCAAAGGGACCCTTTGGAGACCAGACTGACATTTATCCTTGTTTGACCTTATTTGGCACAAAGGTCATGACCTAGGAGGTTCAAACTTTGGCCTAAGCGAATTCACGTACAGGGCAATGTACCCTGTAAATTTGGTGTTTCTAGCTCTCCACCCCAGCGATGGGTATCCAGCCGGCTACCCGGGCGCGTATTAAGGCTGGTAGGGGACTCAGATGAGCTGCTGGTTCTTACTTCTTACATTGAAATCACTCCAGACAAGATAGTTGGTTTTGCTTGCTCTCCTTTTAATCCTGAGCGGTATCTTTATTCCTGTTGGATCTATACATGGTCTAGGCTGGATCTTGGTTCTTACCTGATCGTTAGACATAA
>NW_023596225.1:12444217-12481717 GCF_011947565.3 Pollicipes pollicipes
TTCGGGCGGTTTCAGTTCAGGCCGTCCAGCTTTCAGAGCCTATTAAGTTGTCTTGCGCGTTGCGAAAAATTGTTTTCAATGCCAGGCGATGGCACAAAATAAACGACGTAGACAAAGGCGCTGCACTAAGATTTTTATAGGAATGTGAGAAAATTCCCGATTCTCATTTCTGCTTGGAGTTGGTGTATTTGCTGATTGAATCTCAGTCTGGTTGAGATTAGCTTAACACGCACCCGGGTGGCCGGTTGGATACCCTACGTTCGGGTGGGGGGTCAATTTGGCCACCCTGAGATCTCAAAAACTAAGGAAGCTAGAGACACCAAATTCACAGAGCGTATTGACCTGTACGTGAACTCACGTAGGTCAAAGTTTTAAGTTCCTATGTTATGAGCTTCAGGTCAGGCAAGGTCAAACAAGGTTGAATTCCATATTGACCTCCAAAGGGCCCATAGAACCTAGGCAACTGTTTTAAGCAAAATGTCACACGCATAGTTAAGGTGACTGACCTTGTTTGGCCCTTTCAAGGCCATAATGACTAAAAGGATATGAGACTGCTTTCAATTTTGCATTTAGATAAGCGACAAATATCACGCTAGGCAGTGTGTTCCCAAAAAAATGTTAACCTGGGTCATTTTAGGTATTTGACCTATTCTGACCTACAAAAAGTCCATGAGACGTATATAATGCGGTTCCTGCTATCAATAGATTCGAAATAAGCACAAGAAACCAGACTCTATAACGAGCCCGAGAGTAATAAAGCAGGTTGGGTTTGACCGTGGTCTGACCTTCATGTCTGACCCTATTTCAATGTTATTTGCGTATTCAATTTTTACGTTGCCTAAGAAAGTATCTTAGAGATGTATTGCTTCGTCTGACACTGTTGTTTGATCGGATTGGACGAATCTCTAAAACGTGCCTTTGCTGAAACCATGACCTGAATTTGACCTGCCATATGTCAGCGACCTTACAAAGTGCATCCAAACTGATTGTTTCAGAGATCCGTTATTCACTTGTCTCCAGCTAGGAAAAATTTGGCGCGGCTACGCCGCGTCGTTCGGAAACCATTCCGGAAAAACCTTCGAGGGCTCAGTTTGACCACTCCCACCCGATCACGTGTTAACAAGGTGATATGTGGTCACGAAGAGATATCACGTGTTGTCAATCTGGAGGTGCCATGCTCCAATGATTTGCGGCGTCGATTTGTGATAAATTAGATGGCACAACTGTCACGTTTCCACATTAGACATCCCTACAGCTCAAACGTAACCGCACAGAATGCAGCCAAGATAAGTGTAGTTTATTTGCACTAAATGTAGCCCATGACCTCAGAGGCCCCAGGCCACAATGATCTCAGAGAGAATCTGCCATGGTAGGGTGAGATAATACATAAACGACATAAGCATGCGTGTCGATATCTGAAAAAGATTGGGGGACCAGATTGGTCGAAATTTTCCAAAGGAGGCAGGGTCAAAAACTTTTCGCATTTCGTGTATAATGTTTTGGTTTTCAGTTATATATATATATATATATATATATGCGTGTGTGTACTACGCTTACATATATTTCTAAAGCGGACGAACGTAGCCACAGTAATCATGCCTGGAAGACTCGCAGATTGTATCAGCTTCTTATAAAGGCATCTGTTTTGTGAAGCTGAAGGGATGCAGTTGCAGCTCTCTCTTGTATACTGACAAATCAGTTTGGTGTTTAAGTTCCCATTATGCGCTAAGAAATTTTGTGTTGTATTAATCAATCGTTCACAAGAGTTGTCTAGTGTGCCCTATATATGAGACCATCATGACCCTTTGATACGCAGGTTCTCGCAGGTACGCATGTACCATTTATACGCAGCAGGTTCTCAATGCACCAAAATTTCGTCGGTAAAGCATGCGCATTTTTGTGAATGTCAATGTTAACGAATTCATGTGAAGCGCTGTTGATCTTCATTCCACGGACAAGTTAAGAACACCTCTCCGCGAGTGTGCTGAGACAGTTTCCCAGACCCTTCCAATAAACACGAAATGCAAGCCAGCTATACGTTTGGGAGGGGGGGGGGGGGGCACTACTCCAAGCTACTGTGCCTCTGAAGAGAAAGCAGCCCTCACCTGTTTCACTTCAAGCGCGTGAAAAATGAAGCACCCGCCATGTCAATTACATGCGTAATGCAGGTTCATTGTAGCAACGTTGCCGGTCGAGCGGGCTTTTCCGTTACCATGGGATGATATTTACATGGCATACTCGGTGGTCAATGAGCGTACTGACGCAGTGGCGCAGCCAGGGTCTTGGTAATTGTGGGGCGGGACACAGTGTTGACCAAGCCCTCAACCGGGGAGAAGGCCCCCCCGCCTCAAAACAAAGAAGTCATCGGATATGGCCCACTTGATTTAAGAAGGAGTCCCACCGTTCTTAAAAGCCAGGAGTCACGAATAGATGTAGTGCAATTTGTATTTTGAGTTTGGTGAGCTGAAGGAAACACACCAGCGCTATTCATTTTATAAGTTTCGGTGAACTCTTCCTAAGTCGATAGGACTCAACGAATGTATCGGATTTTTTCTGGGCTGTACAGGGACATCGTGAACGTAGATCTTAGACAGAGATAAAGTCGTAAGTGTGCATTCACATTAACCTGTTTTTATCTAAGAATGCTCAGCTATGCTCAGTATCCAATGGGGAAATATTACATAACCCAGTTTTGGTCATGCGTGCCCGCAAGTCTCAGGATAAAAACCCATGCGCTCGGCGTTGCAGTCTCCGGAAGCCGCGCCTCGTCCTTCCTGTGCATGACACTAGACGGTAGCCAGCGGGCAGGCGAAAACTACAAGTTTCTGAAGCAAGCACCCTTGAACGCTTTAGGATGTCAGTTAGAGCACTTGGAAAGTGGTTCGAAAATATGCTCATCTGTGCAATGTTTATATTTTTAATAAAAGCGGATTAGCATTCATAGCACCGCGAACTGTTGCAAGGATATGATGGTAGAACTTGACAAGTAAAAGTAGGATGCGTCCGTCAAGTTGACACCACATTCAAATTCAGATTCAGGTCCATATTCGGGGTTCAGCGGACTCCTCAAATTGCCCTGGAACTTTGCACACAGATGCAGTTTAACCTCCTGAACACAATGAGCACAAAATCTCGGACCGGTACGCCGTATTACCGGAAATATATCAGCGTCAAAGATCACAATGAAAAAAGGCGAGCTCCTTCAGTTCTTTCTAAACTCTGCGTGCTAGTAGATATTGACCTTCTGATTACGATAAACACAAAATCTTGGACCGGTACGCTGTGTCAAAAAAGTTATAGCTGTTATAATGTCAAGGTCGCGAATGCAGCACGCATTGCATTTTATCATGCTTAACTCAGTTTCATATTCAAAATTCAACGGACTGCTCAGATTGGCATGAAACTTTGCTAACAGATGCAGATGGATCTCCTGAGCACAGTGAACACAAAATTTCGGACCGGTTCGCCCTATTGCCGGAGATATCACGATATGAAAGATCACAATAAAAAGTGCGGACTCCTTCAACCTTTTCTGCAATCCGTCTTTTCAGCGTTCCCTGACAGGCTAGACCTACATCTTAAGGGAATGTTGCCTGGTGCCAGACTGCGGACGTCCAGAGGTTTCCAAAGCTCCCGCTGTTTTTGGCCGGTTACTGATCTGTTACCTGTTTTGTTACTATGATGTACATACCTCAAAATAACCCCGTCCATGGTACCAACCAATGGTAGCCCACCAACCCCACCAATGGTAGCCTGGCCTTGTGGTATGGTTTATCAGCGTCACCCTCCGTCAATGGTAATAAGACGCTTTGACCTGTTATGTCACTGTGCCTTTATAGCGCTTTCTACTTCAAGGCCGCTCACAGCCGAGGTCAGCGTTGGGTTTCCATTGCTGTTGTGCCGCAGAATGCCGCACTGCCGAGGGACGCCTGTTGCCGAAAATTGTTTAGGCGCTGATCTTCGTGGTAGGTGTGGGCAGGGGAAGTGGACAAAAGTAGGTATGTTCAGCGTTGAGTTGTGCTCTTATGGTGTTCATCTTGTGATAACCACAACGGCTGGTTGGTGGTTCCATTTCATCCTATCAGGGAAGCCACCCGACCCGGTGACCCTAAGCAATTGCCGTCCTCGTCTGGGGCTTGGTGCACTGTCCACTCAGACAGAGTGCTGACAGCGTAGTGGTTTACATCTTTGCGTGTACTGGCTATGGTCGGTATTAACCACTGCACATCTGGGAAGACCGAGGTACAGGGTTCCATTCTCTGCTTGCCCGCCCTCCAAGCCAGGGTGAGATATCGGGACATGACATGGCCCCATACACTGTATGTGGTGAAGCCTTCTTAAAAAGTTCGCAGCTTAAAAATGGATAATAAATGGAAGTGGATGGGCCTTTCTTTGCACTTTGTTGCTGTTATTTCAAGTTAAATGCGTTGCTCAAACTTTTCTCCTGCTCTTTGTTCCATATGCCTTCTCTTTGTTGGCTTATTGTCATGATGTGCTGTTCTCTGTCATTTCTTTTTTTGCAGCATTCCTGCTCCTGAAGTGTGTGCACTCTGCTCTCAGGTGCATGGTCCTAGACATCACTCAGACTGCATACAAGTGTTCAGCCACAACCACCATAAATGAGATTGTAAGCTGTTTGTTGTGATGCATCTACTTTCCAGTCTTTCTTATATCTCCAAAGTATCCCTTGTTTGTGCATTAATGCTCATTCAACTGTTGCTTTGCATTATAATAATAACATCTAGATTCACTTGTCATCTGTCCAGCATGCCTATTATGCACGGCTTTGGCACTGTCTTCTGTCCCTTGTATTGAACACCAAACAGATTACTTGCCATCACTTGTATTACAGTGATGTGTCCAGGGTTTGTTCACCAGTGATGGTGCTGATCTGTCCTTGCAGGCAAAATTAGAGGCCAAAAAGGCCGGGTTTCATCCATATTATCATACTTTTTGGCTATTTCTTAAGCAGGAATTCATGCACATGGCCCGCAACCAGGGGGAACGCAGAGAGAGCGCAGGGCAGCATCCCATCAAGCTGACGCCGTACGGCGCAAGTTTGCGTTGAGTTAACCGTTCAAAAGGTATGGTGATGCTAACATGCCCACTGTCATGGAAGTGTATGGCATGCCATCCGGTTCCGTATGGATCATAAGTGGTGGGTTCATTTGAAATGGCTGGACTCTGTCCTCTAGAGCTGCACACCTGTGTGCACGCCTTCTACGCAGCTCTGAACTAAATGATGCTGCTGTTATGCACTGTCTCACTTGATTGGAGTCACATGCCCTGCTACTGCTAGTGCTGCTAATCAGCTGGCACTATCTGTGCACAGTGTTTTGCATGATTTACATGTGGTTCCTAGCATAGGCATGTGCAGCAGTAAATATTTATCCATACCAGGAAACTGTCAAAGTAATTTATGCCACCACTTTTCCTGCCCTGTTCAGCTTTTTATTTTGACTTGCATTAAGTCATGTGGTTGATGATGAAACGACCCTGTGTCTTGGAAACATGCATTGGCCACTATCCATAGATTTACAATCTATTGACGCCTTGGTGATGGGAAGCCAGCATAATGCATGGATCTTGTGTCCCTTGAGACTGAAGACATCTTTCGCATTAGGATGCTTGTCATGCAGAGTCCTTTGTTCAGTGACACAGGTACGGAGCATGCATGCTTGCTCTGTTTTGAAATAAGCACAAATTAGCTTTGCATAATTTGGGACATCCGCGCAGTTTTGAAACCACTCTATGCCATAGATCTATACTGTGAGAGGCCTGCCCCATGTGGAGATCAGGGGCACTACTGCTCAAACCAGGGTTGGAGATTCAAACATCTTTGTATTGTGTAATCGTGCTCCCTCATGTGACGGCGATGTGGGCGATATTTTCAATGCCATTGGTCGTAGAAAATAGAAAGCATGCAGGCTGGGATCGGAACAGTTTCATCCTACGCCTTTAAAGGGCCGAAAGGACTTCCCTGGAAGTCTCACCGATGAAGTTTCCATGCACCATTCACAGTTTGCGCTGAATTTCCTTCATAATTCTCAAATTTGTACCTGTGTTTCAACGTACAGGAGTGGGCGCGTTATGTTTCCTTGGGGCGTTTGGCACACTGTTCCTCCTGAAATCGACAGACGAGGAGTGCATCCATGACATGCTTTTGTTTGTAATGGCATGTCCTTACTTCCGCAGCATGAATTCGCCCCCCCCCCCCCCCATAGGCTGTCAATGCTTCGTTCTAATAAACCACTTTGAACGGTGTGGGCTCGAAATGGCCACTATAATCGACGCCCCCCCCCCCCCCCACACAAAAAATACCAATGAACAACAAGTGTTTGAACGGTCGTTGGGAGGGGAGGGGGGATTTCTCACAAACGTCATGAACTGTGGCACGTTCGGAATTCTGCTTTGATGTGGCACTCGACGCGCCTTAAGTCCATAGTATGACTACCATTACTGTTCTCCATGAGGATTATGCTATTGGTACATCTCCAATGACTTATATTCCGTAACGCCTTTATGGCTTTCTTGTTTGCCTGAACGGCATGTAACGTTCCCAGACGAGGGATGCCTATAGTGTAGTGGTTAAAGCGTCGGCGTTAACCATTCGTCGTCTGGGAAAGCAGAGGCACGGCGTTCCATTCCCCGCGGTGCCCGCCCTTCCTGCCAGGGTGAGAAGAGACAGGCGATACCATATAGCCTCAGCAGTTCAGTACGTCGTAAAACCTCAGTGACTCACTTGCTCACGTTGTAAAACGTGACAGCCAATTTAAGTTTGATACCATCCTGCATGTTTTCAGGCAGGTGCTGCAGCTCCTGGCACCATCTGCAGTACCTGTCTGCCCGTCCAACGAGTCCTCTCCGATGGAGACAAGCGCATGCCATCCAGTCCCTTATCATCCGTCTGGAGAATCACAGTCCTCATCCATTACTATGACGTCGGTTTTTTGTGCGGGGTATTTGGTGGAAAGACCAGTGCGAGTACACTCTCCCTCACCAGCTGAGGCGGTGGCAGGAAGCTCCGAGCAGAGCCCCGCTTGTGAGCACTGCCCCCTGCCGACGGTGGCGGTGGCGGAAAGCTCCGAGCAGAGCCCCGCTTGTGAGCACTGCCCCCTGCCGACGGTGGCGGTGGCAGGAAGCTCCGAGCGGAGCCCCGCTTGTGAACACTGCCCCCTGCCGACGGTGGCGGTGGCAGGAAGCTCCGAGCAGAGCCCCGCTTGTGAGCACTGCCCCCTGCCGACGGTGGCGGTGGCAGGAAGCTCTGAGCAGACACAAGCCGGACAACCGATATGGAGCGGACCTGCCGACTTCCGCTTCACTATTACCGAGGACGAAGCAGCAAAAATATTTGTGGCCATGGTCTTCGAAAGGGCTGGACCGGCACTCTGTCTGCGGCGTTCTGCCGCTCTACTCATGGACCGAAGTGCGTGCTGGTCACCCAACGCCGGTGCGTCAAAAAGAGTGGATTGCGTAAAAGGTTCGCGCCCTTCTTCAGCAGTCATGTCATCTGCCGTTTCCCGGGGTGCCACACCTATCGCTTGACGATCCGAGAACCGCCGACCCTAGGCAATGTCGCGGTCCGATGTCAGAGGCTTGGAAACAGCAGCACGACACACCTGACCTCTCACACACACCGCCGACGGCGAGCCGCGCTCCTAGTCGATGAGAAGGGTCCGTACCTCGTGAGGCAGGACATGATGAATGCCGCACCGGAAAATCAGCTCACCGATGGGAATGTGACCGAGGCCCCGCCTGTTCATGTGCTCCGTCAAGCGGCATACGAGCGTCTTATCAGCGACCGCTATTCGGTGGGCTGGGCGGAGGATCTTCGAATAGGTACTGGCCAAAGCGAAGACCGAGGTGAAGGATGTACCGAAGGTGACGAGCAAGTTCTACTGCCCACGACTTGTGGATTATATTCTGAGCACCTTGACGCCGCTGGCCCCCCTGTGGAGCCAGGTGCTGTCAATCGCCGTCACCTCCAACGCAGCAGTAGAAGCGCACATGCGTCATCAAAAAGCAGCTGCTGCGCGGTCGCACTCGCCATCCAGCGGGTGTATTCGTTAGGGAGGTGCTCCAGGACACGGCTGCCCGTGTGAAAGCCGACATGGTCCCTAAAAAAAACCGCTGCCCAGGGGCAAGCAACGAAATCGCAATAAGCCACCGCTTAACGCGCAAAAACCTACATGGTACGCTCGGACCCGTCCGCCAAGCGGCGTCTTTTACACAGCTGAAATGCTGAGCGCATCAGCCGCGAGCACTGCTGCCAAGTCCACCGCGCCACCGCCGCGCGCTCCCGGCGCTGTCGCCGCACCGCCGCGCGCTCCCGGGGCTGTCGCCGCACCGCCGCACGCTCTCGCCGCACCGATGCACGCTCTCGCCGCACCGCCGCGCGCTCTCAGGGCTGTCGCCGCACCGCCGCGCACTCCCGGGGCTGTCGCCGCACCGCCGTACGCTCCGAGGCTGTCGCCGCACTGACCCCCCCCCCCCCCCCCCAACACCGGAATGGAGCTTCACTGTTGTGCTGGGGCTGCACCTGGGTCTCCTGGAGCGGCTGCAGCTCCAGCTGCCTGGGCCGCCTCCCTGTGAAAAGAAATGCAGGGTCATGCAGTGAAATACTGCAAAAACGATGCGTTTTGCATCATCCACGGGATATTTCCTTTCCAGGGCATAACATTGACCACCAACCAATCTAACAGTGCTAGGTGACATGAAGCATGAGCTATGAAGTGCCAGGTGACATGAAGCGTTACAGACAAGGTCCTCTACAGGCGGGGTCAGCGTGGTGCGTGGGTCACCGATGCATGTAGACACAGCTTAAGTAATGTTTGTTTCAATGTAGAGTACGAATCTGAAGAAACTGAACGTAGCACCAATACCGGATGCAGTACAAATGTTAGAAACCAGATCATCAAAAGACAATGGCATGCAGACAACTAAGGCACAAGGTCCCATGAGGGGTGAAGCTTGGCGAAGTCATGGTGAATGTGCTCAATGGCATGTTTCAGAAAAAGCTACACTCCGTAATGAACTGTACGTCGTATTCAACAGCGTCTCCACCGCCTTTGCACCGTATCCGTTTTGGTGCCGACATGTACGTTTCTTTGTGCGCAGACAAGCGGAGGACAATAGCACGCGTGATCACCAAGGTAACGCATAAAGGTGATCCCACAGCAAGAGTCGCGGTGCGTTACATGTATACATAATCCAGATCGAGCGATCACAATGCTCTTTTACATCACAAGCTGTCCATGGCAAATCCGTACCATGAACGAAAGACACCGGTCAGAACGCTATGAAATGGTACGCAGGTGCCCGCAAGTAGCATAGGAAGCCGATCACTGGTATGGGATGCGTTCTAGAAAAGGGCAAGAGAAGGCAGGTTCGTCACCAGTATGATTACCTAGGAGGCATTTCTCAAATGATATAGTCATACCATAGCCTTTTACCACGTCGGCTTTGCCGGTTCCGGTTTCTGTTTTTCTTCCGAGGCGCAGGCCGACCTGCCTTCATTGCTTTCGGCAGCGTCGAGGGTACCGACTCGCCGGCCGCGGCTGAACCGGCCGTGATGGAGCCGGCTGGAGCAGTGCTAGCCGACGCGCCGGCCACGGCAGAACCAGCTGTGGCGGGGCCGGCTGGGGGAGCGCTAGCCAACGCGCCGGCCACGGCAGAACCAGCTGTGGCGGAGCCGGCTGGGGCAGCGCTAGCCAACGCGCCGGCCGCGGCAGAACCAGCTGTGGCGGGGCCGGTTCGGACAGTGCTGACCGACACCCTCGGTATCAACCAAAAGGCTTCAGCTCCAAGCAGGGCTGCAGGGGTAGTAGCCGTGGGCAACAGTACAGCTGCCGACGACCCAGGCAACAACCAGGCTTCTGACACTCCCGTCACGATTGGGGCAGCAGATGGCAACGTCGCCACGGTGCCCGTCTCGTACACTACTGAGGTGCCTGGTGCTTGGGTTATCGTTTGTGTCGCTGTCGCCGTGAGCGACGGCGACGAACCGCATGCCCTCGGCGGCGACAGCGCAGTTGGCGCTTCGAGACCGGGAAGCGCCCCAGCCGACGCGCTGCAAACAACAGTTGCACACAATAAGGTAATAGCATTGAATGACACAATTAGTTTGATGCAATGACAACGATATGCTGAGAACAACACAGCAAAAAACGACAAGCCGTGTGACTTGCTAACCATGGCGGCAGCAACACCGGCAACACTAAGCACGGTCCCGTCGTTTAACGATGATAACAAAAAGACATCCAAGCGTCAGACACGCTGTCAAATTTCCCGACTCAGACACCATACGCAGCCACGCTACTGTCGTTGGCATACCGCAGATGCCACTCCCGTACCTGACGTGGGTGCGCTTCCGATAAGCTCGGACCACCCTCCGCTTCGTTCCGGCGAGTGTTGCCGCGCTGTGCCGCGAACGAGACGGCATTGGCGCACATCAGCGACGCCAGACCCCTGACGGTCCTCGGGCCAGAGTACCATCTCCAGCGTGGCTGGCTGGTGTGGTGGAGGTGGCGGTCTGGGATGGGGTAGGACGCGCCGGCAGAGGTCCAGGATCTCTCGCTTCCGAACAGCCATGAGCTGTGGGTGCGGATGAACACCGTCCTGCACAGTCATGCTTCCTGCGGCGAGGCTTCCTGCACAGCCATGTGGTCCAGGTCCAGCCACCTTCCAGGGCGATGCCCCAAAGCCAATGATCGAAAGATAATGTTGAGGTCTCTGCGGGCAGCTTCTGATGCGATAGTGTGTGTGCTGTCATAACGACGTGGTACACCAAGGAAAGACACATGCCGTGCACCACGCCGCATAATGCTATCATGCACAGCATGCACTAGACTCGACATCACTTCTGTGTCAGGAGCTACATGGTGTCGCGGGTGTGCATCATTGGAACCACAGCACACCACCACCACAGCTCCATTTAATTCCTGTCTTGATACCTCATGTCGCAAAAGTGATATTACTTGAGTCATTTTGAGACCATACTGCGAGCGCATGATAACCCAGCTCAGTCCTCCCTCTGTCATCAGGCAGTATTTTTTTTTAGAGGAAAATGCACCTCTAAGCAGAGAGTCAGACATAATCACAGCCATGGTGCCCATGCGCCCTGCGTAGGATGAGAACAAAGCGTTCTTAGAATACCGGCGGGATGTTGTGAATTCAAGGTTGACTTTTGCGCTGAACTAGCAAAAAGACAGACAGAGCTATAACTTTTCTGAAACCAGATGCCGGTCCAAGATTTTATATTTAACGTGATCAAGACATCAATATCTACCAGCGCACGGATCTATCATAGAATTGAAGGGGTCCGCCCTTTTTATCGTGATGTCATATTGATATACCTCCGGAAATGGGGCGTACCAGTGCACCATGCTAAGATCATTATGCTCAGGAGATTTAACTGCATGGGTATATAAAATTTATGCCAAACTAAGGAGTCCGCTGAATATGTAATATGACACTAAGTAAAAGATGAGAATTTGCAATACAAGCTGGATTTCCTTTGGGATTCAGCGGACTTCTCAAATTGGGCAGAAACTTTGTAAAGAGATGCAGTTTAATCTCCTGAGCAAAATGAGCATAAAATCTCGGACCGGTACGCCCTATCGCCGGACATATGTGAACAAGAAACATCACAATGGAAAAGGCGGGCTCCTTCAATTCTTGCTTAACTCCGCGCGCTGGTAGATATGGACCTCCTGATGACGATTTTAAAAAAATATTGGACCGGTACGCCTCACCAAAGCAGTTACAGGTATTCTCATGTCGATGTCGGGAATCCAGCACCTGTGGTATCATATCATGCTTGAATAAAGGCGCGTTCGGTGGGGCGAGGACGTGCGGCCCTCAGTCAACGTCCAACGTTAAAGAAAACGCGGTAAGTAAAAGTAAACGTATGTACGTAAACCTAGCTGCGATCCGCGGTGGTCGGGTGCCCCGCGCGGGGCCACATGCCGGCGGGCATGGTTTTGAAAGTGCAGCTGCTTGGTGCGTCCTTGACCGCTCTCTTCCTCTTTCCCCTGTGGTCGTGTGAAATGTAACTGCGGTGTCTGGTGTTCAAGGTGTGCTCCACCAGTGACGTCATAAAACGCGTAGTCCTGTTACATTGGTTTCCGGGGGTTCACCCGTATTCCACTTGCACTCGGTGCCCCATCCGCCTTAACTGGCAGCGTGTCCCCCCCCCCAAGGTTCTGGGATATTGGGAGCTCCAGGTGTCCGAACGACCGAACATAAGTGGCCGAACGACATGACCTGTCTTGTCGGCGTAGTGTCCGGAGCTTGAGCTGCCGTACACCGTCCTCCTACCTACCGTCCTCCACCACTAGCTTTCTCTCGCAGCCTGCTATCACCGACGTCCGCAGCTCGAGCTGTCTGCTCGAGCCTACTAACCTTGACCTGCCCTGGCAAACTTTTTACTGGAATTCCCGCTGTCGCCCACCGCTGACTGTGTGTGGCCTGCAACAACGACCGAAGTTTCATGCATCTTTCATTCATCCACAACTGGCCCTGCCCCGTGGCCTCTTGTCACTTACGTCTGGAGCTCGAGCTGTCTGATAGCACAGTCTGCTTGGCCACTGTTGATCTAACCGCGTGCCCCCCCCCCCCCCCCCCGTCTCTGCGGTGTCTGCAGCTGGGATTGCCTTCCGTTGGTGACGTCACGCTGCGATCCGGCCTTTTACGGGAGTACCCTGAGTTCGAGCTGTTCTCCACCAATTACTGCAGCCCATGTCATGTCTTGGGCTCCAGATATCCTTTATCTACAGTCTGCCTCGTGACCTTCAACCTCCCCCATGACCTGCAAACTGTCCCGTCGTCTGGCAACCTGCACCGTGACCTTTAACCTGCCCCCGTGTCCTCCAACCTGCTCGCTTAACATGTAACCTGCCTCCGTGACCTCGAACGTGCCCACTCGCCTGCAACCGCCCCCGTGACCTGCAACCTGCATCTGTGACCTGCCTCCGTGACTTGTAACTTTCCCCCTTGACCTGCAACATGGCCTGCACCCTGTCCCCGTGACCTGCAACCTGTCCCTCGTGACCTGTGACTTGCCGCCGTGACCTTCCACCTCGCCCCGTGACTTGCACCTTGCTTCGAAGTCCTGCAACCTCTGCTCATGTCCTGCAATATGATCTGGTGGCATGTAATCTGACGTTGTCACTCGTATCGTGACCCAGTGACCTGTAACCTGATCCTATGACAACCAATCCCATTAACCTGCAATCAACATATTGGCACGCAACCTGACCCAGCAGCCTGTATCATCTTGACTTCGTGGTCTGCACCCGTACTATGATCTGCAACCTGGCCTTGTGACCTGGCATGTTGCAGCCGCATCTGAAATCCCATCTGTCCTGGGCGGGTGCTTTGACCAGTGCCTGTCCCGCCGGTGTTGTGTCAGGAGATCCAGCTGTACTCCGTTGATGACCACAACTCGCTGACCAACTGGCGCGAGATGCTAACTCAAGTTTTTCTTTTGTACGACAAAAACGGTTCCGACAGCGAAACCACCCATGGATATAGTTGTCCTTACGGGTATATTTAACCTCCGTTGATGTCACTGCGCTCGTTGTCTGCATTTGTCTACAGTGTGCTGTACTAATTAGTAATTTCGTCAGGTTGGTAGCTTAATGTCTGTCGCTGCAAGTCATTAATGATGGTTATAAGGCACCGCACGAAACGACACAGGTTTGTCTCGTGAGATTTATGTGGTGTTGTCAACGTGAAATAATGGAATTCGCAGAAGGCAGGACACTGGCACGCCAAGTGTCGCGATACCTATGCCCGAGCCACTAAAGCGGCAATAGAGGTAGGGAGGACCGCCGCTGCGGTTTTCCCGTTATACGATACCAAATGTGATCGCCATCGACATTATATTCACTCAGTCTCGGAGTGTGACGTTCCGTGATAGACAAAGTCCGATGTTGAAAATAAACCTGTCCTTTTGCTTTATTTTGGTTGGCATACTCCGTCAGACGGGAGGGACTTCGGACCCGTTGGTCGAATGACTAGCCCGAAGCCCGAGGATAAGTGACAGCACGTCGTGTGTGCATATGTGGGAAGGTGGGAGGGCATGGGGAGGAGGAACTACTGCCCTATGCACAAAAGGGGACCGATATGTGGCTCCAACGTGTACGTCTGCATTCGCTCAGTGCAGGCGATGAGAGATGTCCCAGGACAGCAGCTGTAGCCTGAGCATCGCAGATTCTGAATACATGAAAATCACGTCTCGCACATGAAAAGAAAGACGCCTTCAAGAAGGTTTATAACGCCGAACAGCAGAACAAAACAGCTGGGCATATCCTGTGCCCAGTTTCGTCACGAAAGCACTATAAGGCGCTTGTTTATAGCTTCATGTTTGCGTACATTCCGGTAACGAGATAGTATAAGCCGCGCACAGTATATAACCGAGAACATTCAAGCAAGCCACCCGCATTAACGTACGTTGTCACACGCTGCCGCTGCCTACGAGGCGCCGTTTTTGTAGCATTAATTACCTCCCGCACGCAGGAAGCAGCTCGTCGACTACTATCCACTGTTGCCGTACGCTTGAAAACCAGTGGTTGAGAGCGCGGCCGCTAACCCCGCCGTGGACCCATCCTGATTCAGGTCAGCAGGACGGCCTTAGCGGGCAGTGGCCAGGCCTGAGTGGGCCAGCGAACGAGCTGGTTGCCAAGCTGTCCGGTTTGTCGTGTCCTCGGCTTGCAGTCTGCTCAAGAAGACCAAGAAGACGTGAGGGAGTTGTAGGCCACCACCAGGGTCGATAAAACTGTTACAAGTTCGGACGCAGCTGGAACAGGTCACAGGATTTGAGGTTACAGTATATTGGTTAGTTGGCAGATCATGGGGTCCGGTTGTAGTTCATTGGTCAGGCTGCGCATCACAGGCCACGTTTCTAATCCCTGGATTAGGTTACGGGTCACCGGGACAGGCTGCAGGCCATGGGGGCAGGTTGAACGTCACGGAGGTAGGTTGCAGATAGCATCCAGGACACCACTTTAACAGTTCACGTCATGACGTTCGGAAATCGGTGGAGAACAGCTGGAACTCAAGACACCGGGGTAAAAAAGGCAAGCCGCACAGTAAGTTCATCGTTGGCAAACACTGTCCAGGCAAACAAGAAATCCATAATAGCATTACAGAATATGTCACTGGAGATGTACCAGTAGTATAATCTTCATGGAGAGCAGTAATGGTAGTTATACTACGGACTTTTGGCGCGTCGAGTGCCACATCAAAGCACAGAAGTCCGAACGAGGCACGGTTCAGGTCATTTGTACGAAATCCCCCCTCGCCGACCGTTCAAAGCTTTGTTGTTTATTGATGTTTTGGGGGCGTCGACTATAATGGTCATTTCGCGCCCACACCGTTCGAACTGGTTCATTAGAACCGAACATGGACAGCCTATGGGGGGTGAATTCATGCTGCGGAAATAAGGACATGTCATTACAAACAAAAGCATGTCATGGATGCACTCATCGTCTGTCGATCTCAGGAGAAACAGCGTGTCAAACGCCCAAGAAAACACAACGCGCCCACTCCTGTGCGTTGAAGCGGAGGTACAAATTTGAGGATTATGAAGGAAATCACGCACAAATTGTGAATGGTGCATGGAAACTTAATGAATGGGATTTCCAGGGGAGTCATTTCGCCCCTTTAAAGGCGTAGCATGAAACTTTTCTGATCCCAGCCTGCATGCTTACTACCCTTTTACTGATGCACTGACTACTTTCTACTACCAATGATATTGAAAACATCGTCCACATCGTCGCCACGTGAGGGAGAACGCTTACACAATAAAAAGATGTTTCAATTTCTAACCATGGTTTGAGTAGCAGTGCCCCTGATTTTCACATGGGGCAGACCTTTCGCAGTACAGATTTATGGTATAGAGTGGTTTCAAAATTGGGCAGGATGTCCTGATTTATGCAAAGCTAATATGTGCTTATTTCAAAACCGGGCATGCATGCGTGCTCCATCCCTGCGTCATTGAATAAAGGGCTATGCATGACAACCATCCTAATGTGAAAGATGTCCTCAATTTAAAGGGACACAACTACAAGACCCATGCATTATGCTGGCTTCCCATCGCCAAGGTGTCAATAGGTTGTAAATGTAGTGGATGATGGCCAGTGCATGTTTTGAGACACAGGGACCTTTCATCATCAACCACATGACTTAACGCAAGCCAAAATAAAGAACTCAACAGAGTAGGTGAAGTGGTGGCATAAATTACTTTCACAGTTTCCTGGCATGGATAAATATTTACTGGTGCGCGTGCCTATGCAAAGAATCACATGTAAATCACACAAAACACTGTGCACAGATAGTGCCAACTGATTGGCAGCACTAGCAGTAGCAGGACACGTGACTTCAATCAAGTTAGGCAGTGCATAACAGCAGCATCATCTAGTTCAGAGCTGCATAGAAGGCATGCACACAGGTGTGCAACTCTAAGAGGACAGAGCCCAGCCATTTTAAATGAACCCACCATTTATGATCCATATTGAATTAGCTGGCATGCCATACACTTCCATAACAGTGGGCATCTTAACATCACCATAACTTTTGAATGGTTCACTCAAAGCAAACTTGTGGCATAAGGCATCAGCCTGATGGGATGCTGCTCTGCGCTCTCTCTGATTGCGGGCCATGCAGATGAGTTCAGGTTTGACAAATGACCAAAAAGTGTGATGATGTGGACCAAACCCAGCCTTCTTGACCTTCAATACTGCCTGAAAGGACAGATCAGCACCATCACTGGTGAACAAAACCTGGTCACAACACTGTAGCACAAGTGATGGCAAGTAATCTGTGTTTAGTGTTCAGTACGGGGGACAGAAGACAGTGCCAAAGCCATGCATGATAGGCAGGCTGGACAGATGACAACTTAATGTAGATGTTTTTACTATCACTCAAGGCATCAGTTGAATGAGCATTACAGCAAAAACAAGAGATACTTCGGAGATATAAGAAAGGCTGGAAAGTAGATGCATCACAACAAACAGCTTGCAATCTCATTTACGATGGTTGTTGTTGAACACTTGCATGCAATCTGATTGATGTCTAGGACCATGCACCTGAGAGCAGAGTGCACACACACACTTCAGGAGCAGGGAGGCTGCAGAAAAGTAAACTAGACAGAGAACAGCACATCATGAAAATAAGCCAACAAAAAAACGACATATGGAACAAAGGTACAAATACAACAGGACAAAAGTCTGAGCAAAGCATTACACTTGAAATCACAGCAACAAAGTAGATCAATCGCAACACAGTACAAAGAGAGATCGATCAGTGACCAACAAAAGCATGGAAGGCCAGCTAGATCACCAGATATCCCACTACCTAGGCATGTACAATGTCATATTGAAAATGGACAGTAGCAATTTCCCCCAAAACACTGTCCCTTGTGAACCAGTCTAACAATACACCTCAAGCTTACCTGCTCCATGATAATTGCTGTCTCTAATTTGGTGATGGCATCACAAATACACTGAAATGAGAGGTGGCAGTGCAAATGGGGCCCAGAAGTTATCACTTAACATGTTAAAAAATATATTATTATCTGTCTGTTTCCAACACTTATCCATTTTTAAGCTGTGAACTTTTTAAGGAAACTTGACTACATACAGTGAATGGGGGCATGTGATGTCGATACTGGGGGCATATGATGTCGATACTGGGGGCATGTGATGTCGATACTGGGGGCATGTGATGTCGATACTGGGGGCATATGATGTCGATACTGGGGGCATGTGATGTCCCCAGTATCACACCCTGGCTTGGAGGGCGGGTGCCCGGAGAGTGGAGCCATGTACCTCGGGTTTCCCAGGAGTGCAGTGGTTAACGCGCTTGTGTTAACCACTGGAGACGACGTGGTTAACACAGACGCGTTAGCCAGTACACGCAAACGCGTTAACCACTTAATTGTCGGCACCCTGTCTGAGTGGACAGTGCACCAAGCGCCAGACGAGCACCGCAATTGCTTAGGGTCGCCCGGGTCGGGTGGCTTCCCTGATACGATCAAATGCGACCACTAACCAGCCGTTGTGGTTATCACAAGATGAACACCATGAAAGCACAACTCAACGCTGAGCATACCCACTTTTGTCCACTTCCCCTGCCCACCCCTGCCACGAACAATGACTGCGCCTAAACAGTTCTTCGCAACGCGAGGTCCCTGTGGAGTTCGGCATTCTGCGGCACAACAACGATGGAAGCCCAACGTTGACGTCCGCTGCGAGTGGCCTTGAAGTAGAAAGACCTATAACTTTTTTATGCAGCGTACCGGTTCAAAGTTTGGTGTGCATCGTGATCATAAGACTAATATGTATCAACACACGGATTTCAGAAAAGATTGAAGGAGTCCGCACTTTTTATTGTCATCTTTCATATCGTGATATATCCGGTAATAGGGCGTACTGGTCCGAGATTTTGTGCTCACTGTGCTCAGGAGATCCAACTGCATCTGTGTGCAAAGTTCCATGCCAATTTGAGCAGTCCGTTGAATTTTGAATATGAAACTGAGTTAAGCATGATAAAATGCAATGCGTGCTGCATTCGCGACCTTGACATTATAACAGCTATAACTTTTTTGATACGGTGCACCGGTCCAACGTTTTGTATTTATCGTAATCAGATGGTCAATATCTACTAGCACGCGGAATTTAGAAAGAATTGAAAGAGTCCGCCTTCTTTATTGTGACCTTTGATATTGATATATCTCCGGTAACAGGGAGTACTGGTCCGAGGTTTTGTGTTCATTGTGTTCAGGAGGTTAAACTGCATCTGTGTGCAAAGTTTCAGGGCAATTTGAGGAGTCCGCTGAATCCCGAATATGGACCTGAATCTGAATGTGAATGTGGTGCCAACTTGACGGACGTAAGTAGAATCTCTATTTTCGCATTGCTGTCGCTAAAAATCTGCTTAGAAGAAAAGTTCAGAATTGTCCAAAATGGATGCGTGCCGCTAATTAGTTTCTTAGCAGTAAGAGTTGTTTTCAAAGACTCGGCAGCATTATTTCACGATGGCTGTTCTCAGGCGCCAGGCTCCACTCCACTCCACTCCACGGGCACCACTCGGTGCTAGCTGCAGTGGCCAACGCCCATGCGTGAAAAAAAAATGCCCACTTGACTACCAGGGCGGGAGACAGAAAATATGACGATCAAACTGCCCAGGAGCCACCCGCACAGACTGTAACTGTGTTCTCGCCAAGTCAATTTTCCATTTTTCAACGATAAAACATTTTTGCCCTGGAGTTATGGACGACAATAATGGCATCATACACGACGACGTTGAATTTAGTATTCTTTTCCTTGTCAGTAAAGAGACTGGTGGCCAGAAGGTATCACCCGGCGAGACAGAGTTAATTTCTATAAGGGTCTGTCTTGCTCAGGTTTCCGAGTAATCTTAACATTTACCGCTTGTCTCCCTGAGCAGTCCTTTTTTCAGCGCCATTCGACGCATTATATATCTGACGCTACATGTGACACGTGTTGGTGTCACATTGGCCGGCGTTGCGATCTGTTGTGGGGGGGAACATTCACTACGTGCATGCTGGTTACGCGTAGTTTTGGGTGTTTTAACAAATATACATTGCACTTTTCGCTAGGTGAGAACATTTGCGCTTGTCTCTTTATAGCCTTGGGTCTTTTGCGTTGAAGCTTTGCCTATTTTTCAGTTGCCAGGCACGGATAAACATCCATCACGTATGAAAATGCGCTGTGGGCACGTGAACCGTGATTTTAATGGGGAAAGAAGAAACTTGAAACGGCACATGAACGCTAAGCACAAAGGTTTACCATTGTCCTTAAGAATTGAAGTTTTGGTGCAGGTGGAAGGTGGGAATCTTGGCTCCAAGGTAAGAGTTTAAATTGAATCTACGTCAGTACGACTGCCCATTCCGCACAGTACGTAATGTTTAATAGTATTTACCAAAGGTAGATAGGCATGACTAAATACACTTCCATACCTATCAAACACAGTGAATGAAATCATCTAGAATCACTGATTTGGTGGCAGAAGACACAGTGTAACAAATCGTGACTTCCTAGTTTGTATGTGCAGTTTAATGCACAATTATCTTCAGCTTGGTGTGGTTACCACCATTCACTAAAATTAGTATGCATGATATAAAACAAAGAACAAGTGAGGAAGAGCCGAACTGACCCCCAAAAACGAGAAAAATTAATTGTTTTTTAATGAATCATGCTCCTCAGCTGAGAGGCATGCTTGTCACTTTGCATGTAGTCAGTGATATTTTGTTGTTTTTACAGTGATGTTAGCCTGTCTACTTGCAGGTACTTTGCCAATAACAGTTTCTGTTCATTCCAATTTTTTGCTTGAAAGGTTTGCTAAGGGTTGTAAAATAGATTGGCCATAATTTTCCACAGAAATGAACAGTGGCACAGATGACAGAGAACAAGGCATCAACACTTTTGAGAGGCCGAGCAGTTCAGCCAGTCTGGCTCTGTCATCAGTTTCTGCAGACCAGACTGGAGGTGAAATTTTCAAATACGCTGTTTGTGGTGGTTGGATATTGATGGTAAATGACGGGTCTCTTTTTATTCAGTGCAAAATGTTATTAAAATGGCAAAAATTTCAGACAAATTTCAAGATCGGCATTGAATGGTGGTTTAGGGTTTCCTGGCAAGCTGTGCATTGCATAACACATATTACAATCACAGTATTGTTACATTACACTTAGCAGCCGGTTGATGGCAATGTTCCTAGGGACTCATTTTCGTCACGAATCGTATTCATTCAAATTTATCAGATGCTACCCTCAGTTACAGTTACCACCAGCTTTCCCATTGCTTGCCAGATCAATATTTCATCATCCTTTAACAAGTGCTTAGGTAATGATATTGAGTGGGGAAGTGACAACATCCATTCAAAATCAAGCTGTTTTGTAATATACACCACCAGTTTCATCAGGCAATATTTGTGTTTCATGGTATGATATGTACCTCACCTGTATTTTCCTATAACAATGGTGCTGTGTCCAAGGTGTGTGATGTCTTGTAATGCCTTTTTATCAAGTTAACTGTCGTGCCGTTTTCCAGGAACTGCAAGCTGCACAGTGAGCAGAGCTTACGATGATGCCACTCCTGAATCAGCATCTCTGCATCCCTTGTCTGAGTACCCACCAAACTCCAGTCAGAAAACTGCAGGTACTAAGATGAGCTGCATTGGTTGGATTTGTGACATTTGAAATGTAGCATGTCCTTACTGTTGATCTTAAAATGGCCCCTGCATGGACATGGATTTGATGGTGTGACGGCTGAAAGTCAAGTTGGGTTGTCAGTCATGTAACAATACTCTACTCTGGCCAAAATGTTACTGCCTCATTATGTGTCTTCATGCTCAGAATATTTCATATCCATTTTGGTCTCAATAAAAGTATGTCTACCACTGTTCATATCTTTTGATATTACAAAATTATTGTCTTGAAATACTTGTTGTTTTATTTATCATGCAGTGCTTAGATGTTGATATTGAATGGGGATGCCAATTCCCATTAACAGTTTGGGTGTTTCCAAGAAGGTAGGGCATTTTTGTGGGTAAATTCTGATGTTCCTGATGTTTTGCCATTAATCTGCCTTTTCCACAGTCGGTTGTGTTTGGTTAAAGCGCACAGATCTGATTATTCAGTTCTATGCGGCACATCACCATACTGTTCTCCACAAAACGCGAAATATGCTTGGAGCAGAGCCCAAGATTTTGTCACATCAGAGCCAGCTTCTCTGCAGTCCTCCTCTGAGAGCTCATCAAACTTTGTTCAGGAAAGCACAGGTACGTTAGTTGGCCACTGATGTTGAATTCATCAAAGAAGAGATGCAGCTGAGCTCGTAGATCAGAGATGGTGGAAATAGGTGAAGTCAATTGGGTCATTCAAACAGTGTGAGTGTATGACGCTCCGAATGACACGATATTTTGATTCCAATGAGCAAAACGTGGATGTCGAATGATAGCAATATTATTTTCTTTGTCACGATGGAAATAGAAGAACGGGAAGCGGGTACTTAACCTCGTAACAATACGCAGTGTTGTTGGCATTAATTAACGCTACCTCGCGTCGGGGGAAGCGGGTACTTAACCTCGTAACAATACGCAGTGTTGTTGGCATTAGTTAACGCTACCTCGCGTCGGGGGAAGCGGGTACTTAACCCCGTAACAATACGCAGTGTTGTTGGCATTAGTTAACGCTACCTCGCGTCGGGGGAAGCGGGTACTTAACCTCGTAACAATACGCAGTGATGTTGGCATTAGCTAACGCTACCTCGCGTCGGGGGAAGCGGGTACTTAACCTCGTAACAATACGCAGTGTTGTTGGCATTAGTTAACGCTACCTCGCGTCGGGGGAAGCGGGTACTTAACCTCGTAACAATACGCAGTGTTGTTGGCATTAGTTAACGCTACTTCGCGTCGGTACGTGCCCGTTGAGGAGGCAGTACATTGCGTGCATCATGAAAAAAACGATGTTGCACCTTTATTGAGGTATTGTTTCAAGGCTCAGTTGTTATGTCAGTCTCAATACCGGAGGGTTTGTGAGAAAATATCCATACATCCCATCTTTCTCTTGCAGAGCCACCACAGAAGACCGGATGTGGTCGACAACGCATGTTGTCCCGACCCAGTGGCAGACGTGATTTGCGCTCCGGCAGAGGCACTTCCAGCCTTCAAAGCGCTTCTGGGCAGCATCTGGTGGCTTCACCAAGGAGAAATATTATTTTCTGTGATATCTGTACTTCAGAGCCCCATGAAAGTGACGCTCGCCGAACTGGAGTCTTCGCATATGATTTCAATCTCGGTTCCGAATTTCCGCGCAGTGATCCCATGCCCATGTTCAAGTCTTTAGAGTGGCCGTCAAGGGACATTTCATGTCCTCGCAACACAAGAAGACCGAGGCGCTGGCCAGAGAAGCGGAGGGCAAAGAGGCTGCTCGCTCGGGCGAACGTGAATCCGTCGCCCATCGTGTGCTGCGCGCGGCGTACTACAGATAAAAAATCGTTGCCGCGTGAAAAGTTTGAGGACCTCATCGCCTTACTTCATGCCAGTGAGGCAAATGTGAAGGTAAAAACCACAGCGCAATGTTCATGAACAAGGCTCGTGATGCCTTCTATGAGGAGATGATGGGAATGATACGAAGGCATGTTTCATCTCAGCCGTGCGTCGCACTTGTTGTGGACAAGGTGGCGTTGAATCGGCACACGGTAGACATCACGGTCATCATCACGGTCGTTTCCGACGCACCAGAGGAGAATCTCGTGCAGAGCCTCGTGATCGGTTCCCCGGTGGTGAAAGACCATGATGGTGAATCACTCGCCCAAGAGCTGAAAGCTACCCTGGCCACCGTGGGGATTGAATCAGCCCAAAGAGTAGCTTTCTTCGCAGCCGACGGCCAGTACCACCATGCGTCAGTCCTTCAAAGACTGACAAACGCTCTTAACTGCGCGGACAAAGATGGACAAGATGAGGTAGCTTCAATGCCTGCTGTGTGGGATGCAAGCCATCTTATAAACTTGGCGGAGCAAGACGCTCGAGCTGGAACTGCGTGTCTGTGGGTGGACGAGACGATAGACACTATGACAGGGATCACCAGAAGATTTAGCCATGGCAGAGGTCTGGAAGAACTCTTGGATACAGCGGTGGATGGTGCCACAACTGTGACACCTAAGTTGTGGTCTAACACCAGGTTCGCTGCGCACGCGGCCAACACCATGAAGGCGTTCAGGACGAACTCCGAGACCATGTGCGTGGTTTTGCGTGGCCGTCTCAAAAGAGAAAGAAGGGTGCCTGTCGCGCAAGATCTATGGAAGGACATCTCTTCTCTCAATGGTCGGTGGCCTTGCAAAGTTTATTTGTATTGATACTAAAAATTCATTTATCAGTGGTCACCCAAGCAGACCACTTACTGTGCTGAGCGTGCGTGCATCGTTCCGCGGTGCTTTGTGACTGAATGTATGAAGTGTTTAGTGGTATATATATATATATATATATATATATATATATATATATATATATATATGCGCACCACGCATGCAAGCATGCATGCACGCATGGTGCGTGCACGCGCGCGCTACTATTTCCCGTGGCCTTGTGTTCACTGGACTATCTATTATCTTTCAGATGAGACCTTCAAGACACGTTTGGCTGCTCTGCATGATGACTACGACGTCCTTGGGAGAGATAGCCGGGCACAGCAGAATACTAAGTTGCTATCCTGGGAGCATCGTGCTGAGTACGGCGCCACGGTCGACCAGCCACATGCTATGGCGTCAGCCGTAGCAGCCCTGGGTCAGAAGGACGTGCACCACACAGCGGAGGCCGTCGCACAGGTGGACTTCGAAGAGCTCTGGCCGAATATGGTCCGGTACAAGAGTAGCGTACAGGTGAGCGTGAACACGTTTTATATATATATATATATATATATATATATATATATATATATATATATACGTACATACAGGTCGCGGGTATCACCATTGGCAGTTGGCCCATGGGCTCCACCCATGCTTGGTTTTGTAATAAGGCGGGAAGCCGCCAGTAATCGAAATCCATTTGCAGTCATGGAGCCAATATTCCCAGAGCGTGCACGTGATATTGCCGCGACACTGTACCGTGAGAATCCGAAATCGCTAAAACCATGCATTCGTAGACTCTGTGAACCCTGTGGGATTCCGAGAGTGGCTCTTTGTAGAACGCTGGCAATCCCTGGAGTCAGAGGAATGCTTTCGATAGTGCATATCTCCATCAAATAGCCATAATGAGCATCAAATAAGAGCAGCAGCTCATTCGAACTACAAGCGGAAAGCGATAGATCATAACGAATTCTAGCTGGAAGGGTTGGGATCTCGAGGGCGCACGTAGCAAAGATCTTAGAAGTAACCAAGTCTCGGTACCGAAAGCGTAAGAAGGCATCCTAGTTCACCACAAAACAAGAAACAATCCAAATCGTCCGCACAATGTCCACATCAGATCATTGTCATACAGACTTATGTCACATTATGGTGGCACGACGTAAGCGCCACGAATGCAAAGGCATGGACCTATGACAGGATACGAATATCTCGATATTCTGCCAAATCCATACGCTCTGAGCCCTTGGCTGACTTGTTGGATGGTGCCTAACCTGAAGAATAACCAATGTAAAAGAGCAAGTAACGTAGAAAACTTCTGGTTTCGCGCCGTGTACACGTGCACACGAGACATGATATATAACAGTCTCTTACTGCGCGTAAAAAACATTGACGATGTCAGTGTGAGCCGTAAGAAGTGCACTGGAGATGAGTTCATTTCGTTTTTGCATGAGAGCCATTCGGACAGAGATATGCTGTCCTGGGCACACTTGCCCAGCGCCCATCATGCGCACAATAGTCAGGAGTTGCTTGAAGAGGCCGGAGTACCGTATTTGTCGCGTGACACCAAGTCCCCGCGTGCCCCAGCTACGTTTCACTGACCCAGATCTGTCGTGCAAAATGCTGGTGTACGTGCCCAGCAACGTACGCGCAGTCAAAAGCAAGTTTGTGGTAATGGAGATGATGCACTAGGCAAGAAACAGCTGCGGTATCCAAGATTACGTTTCTGGCAGGTTACGTTGATACGGTGATATGCGTACTAATAGCATGATTTTAACTTTGTGTTATTGTACAGGGCCCGCCCGTTCCATCATCAATCATCCCACGTCAAATAAGAAGTCGAGCTCCTCCACTGAACTACGGAAGGAGGACTCAAGAGAAAACGCTGGAGTGGGCTTACGCGGAGAAGAAGTAAATGAAGATGCATCGCAGTTTAGCCTGCAACGCCCAGGGATAACTGAGGAGGGATGAAGGGTGTTCAGTCTACAGCAGCCTTATAAAAACAAATCTGAAAGATGCATTTTTTGTTCAGCATAGAAGACATGGAAGAGAGAAAAAAGTCATTTTATTGAATATGGAATGCAAGAACTAATCACATGAAGAGTCTCAGAAATGTGATACATGACTGACGAGTATTGAGAGCAAGAGAAATGTGGGAACCACAAAGAAGATGTTCTTAGAAAGCTAATACCAAAAAAAATCATCCTTATCATAACTTAGTTTTCGCACCCTACTACCACTTTTATCAAGAATTTCACTGAAATAGGTGAAATGCACAGATGTGAACATTGAGACACAAAAATGAGACTTATTTGTCCATTAAAGAGTTCTTGATAACGTTTGACAGAGGTTTGGAGAGATGTGATGAATTCGTAACTCTTCTGGGTTTACAAATCTGCTACGTGGCATGTTCTGACGGAAGCGGTGTTACTGGGTGATTAGTTCATGGTGCAGTTTACAAGGTGGCATACCATTATTGGCAGGCAATGTGTGCTAACAGACTTTATGCCTATTGCTGAAGTATGCAAAATGTCTTCGGTTTCTGGTGCGATAATGAAAACGGTATGCTCAATGCACGCTGCTGGTGAACTTATGTGGTCACGTGACGTTTTCAATGACCAATGGACTTGCCTCTCGCATGTCATCCACCATTACCATTTTAACTTGGTTAAACTGAGCTGCTTCTTACCTTTAGTTGCTTATACACAACGCTGCTGGTAACGGTTGGTTACAGACTGCGCAGCTGACTGCATCTGGAAGTTGCTGCGGCCCACAGGGAGCTGCGCATGACCCCTGCTGCGGGCTACCCGCCGCTTCTGAGGCGGTGCTGTGGGCTGCCCGCCGCTTCTGAGGCGGGGCTGCGAGCTGCGCGCCACTTCTGAAGTGGTGCTGTGGGCTGCACGCCACTTCTGAGGCGGGGCTGCTACATGACTGCTGTCAGGCAGTGCCTGCAACAACTGCTTTAGACGCTGTTGCTGAATTGCTGCTGGCTGAGGAGAGCAGCCACGATTCCTTAAGATGCAGGTGACGGGTTTTTCACAGCTGTGTTGAGCGTTTAGTTTTCGATGTGCGTAGACAGCCATTCGTTGTATTTGGGAACCGCGTGACATAACCCAGGTCCTTTAAGTGTTTAGTGGAAGGAGTATGTGCTGCAATACTCGGAGCCAGTAAAAAGAGTGTTACAGCTCAAAAACAAACGTTAACATTTGCGTTGGCAGCTTTACCTAATGCATTGTAAGCAAGATGTTCATCAAGCTAATGTCGTATCCGTATTCGAATTCGGCGTACAGTTCATACCTCCAACAGCAGCCTCCTTGGTTCAAACCTAATAAGTTATTCACGACCTGCAATTCCCTTTTTCTGAGTCACCTGGTTTGACCTCTGCAGGCCAATGAGGATCAAAAATTTGGCCACTACCATTCCTTTGTTTCGCACGTTGTTGTTACCGCTTGGCCAGGCTACTGCCTCATCCATTCCTTTGCTTATCGAGGAAGTCCAATAAAATGGGTACAAAATTGATGTTCGTGATGCCTGCTTTCGTCACACTTAAAAACTAACTTTCAAGGTCAAAGGTGAAGGTAAAAAAGCGCGGTACCCTGGCATTTATTCGTTTACTGTATAAGTACCGCCACAAGAAGCCATATCGAAGCTCAGGACTCGCACTTTCGTCACAATTAAAACACGAACTCTCAAGGTTAAAGGGAATGTTCCGCACTTGAATATTTTGAGATAAGCGTCAGATATGATGAGAAAAGATTACTTGTAAGTATTGTTAAGTTTTTGGGGTTCAAAGACAACCATGAGCAGCAAAATTTCGAAGTTTGTAGAAATGCGTCCTGTTACGTCATTGTGTGAGAGCGTTATGGAATGGTTTTATGACGACAGCAATACCTGGCAGCACCTGGCAGCGACCTAAAGAATACCTCAAAAAGTACGAAACCCGACGCCAACCGGTCATAATCGTCGCGAGCGCTGTGTTGGGTGGCGGATTAGTAAATGGCTTGTTTGTGGATTTTTTGCCTTGATTTCGGTCGTAGCAGAAGCTTTGGTGGTCTGTTTGACATACGCACCGTAGTAATCACCAGCTTTTAGGACAGATTATTGTTATCAAAGCATGATATGTTGTGAAGACGGCCCTATAGCGCCAGGAATCTCTCACCGGAACCTGGCAAGGACTGTTGAGGATGTCATTTCTGTATTGTCGATTTATCCTCGCTTGCGGTGCTGTAGTCCTAAGATTAATATCATGCAATGTGCACGGTAGCTATTTTCTTTATGATTCGTGACTGAGAGTGGAGTTGCATGCAAAAATTTGTAAATCTGTAACATTGCTATGAATTGATTGCCAACGCATTGCTATTTCTATGGCAAAGATGGTAAAGTTGAGCTACCAAGAATGCTTTTATTGCTTAGGGTTATCTATGCACTTACTAGCTAACCCTGACATAACCATCGCGGTGCAACAGCATTGTCGCTGGTGATAGCCCTCTGGCATTGCCGGGGCAGCATGCATCATTGTATTAACTCCACATCTGACATGTGACTGACCAAAAACACATGATGCAACATACAAGTCATTCAGCAAAACACAACCAAGAAGTGACATCACCTGCTGCAGTCTGTTTTAGTAATCCACAAAATATAGGTGGCAAAAATGCAAACACGTCTTCTGCCTTCGCAGCCATGCAACATGCTGCAGCCATCAGGCTGCTTCACTAAAAATATGTTTACACAAATAATAAAGCATGTATAACAAGAAAATATTACAAGGAGTAAAAGGACAAGGCAAACATGCTGGCCTTGCACAACGCCGGACTCATGCCAAAATCATGTAGTTATAGTTAGATGGGCGGAATGCAAGGAAGTGATGAGGCTGCTGGTGTATACAAGGCTCATGATAAAAGTATTATTAGGTGCTATCTAAGAAACCAACAGTAATACTTCGCCACCTTCGTCAGCACCCAGCATCTCACACAAGTTGCAGTGGCTATGACAATGATAACTCGCAAGCAATGCTTGCCTGCGTACAAAATTTGTTGAGGCGGAAATCTGTGCATCCATGATAGTATAGCACTACATTGTCAAAATTCTTAAGTTAAAGACAATTTTGCAAAGCTGTATTATGCGAGCTTATACCAAGCATGCGCATCATTAAGCTGTGCCGACTTGTCCCTACTGCCTAAATGAATTGCTTGTATAATGACATGCAATGGATTAATTACCTACCGTAATGTCTCGATAGGCTCAAAATGTTGGCAAGATCATAATTAAGTAACAAATTGATTTTGAACACCCCTGAAGCAAGGGTGCTAGTGTTTCCTTCAGTTTGCTGACATCACTACCCTGTCATGTTTAAAGGCAAACGTAAAGATAGAGGCAGGTATGAATATACCACATATTATGGGGAGTCCTTGGCTTTGAAGAATTCCAAAAACAACGTTCTCTCTCAGAAGTACAAACCTTGCACGCGCACCCCCCACCACATCAATATCAATTCAAGCCACTGGCACGCACCACCAGGGATTGCACCACGTTTCAAGCGCCTTATTCACGTTCTAATATCAAATAAGTGTGATCCCACACCGCACAACCTGCGTGACAATCAACTTGTAGGTTTTCTCGCAATTTCCGCGCAGGTTTTTGGCTATAACACCACGTTTTATCGTGAGCTCCCTTCAAAACAAAGTGACAACGGGGGTTCATGGTAATGCGACTAAAAAGGTTGTACTTGTTAGACACAATTTCTTCACGTCAAGATTTAAATTTACCGTACAATGTGTGTTAACGTTTACTGAGATATGTACCTAAAATTACCGTAATATTTCCCTAATTTCATATGCCTTGCTAACCCATAATCCCGCGCAGGGTCTTTGCCCCGGTACACGAGGCGCCAACTGAGCTGTCGGTAAGAAATACGTCAGTGGAAAAAACGCCAGCAGAAGAAAAAGGCAGATTTGACGTCGCATGTTCTTTTTTTATTGGATTCGGGAGAGTGACATTCCTTTTTCGGCGCAGTAATTGTTTGCAGACAGTGGCGTTCTTGCTTTATAATATTGACCTATGGTCTAGAAAAAGGGAAAACGCCCCGTTGGAGACGAGTGCCGCATAAATCGAAAGTGCTCACGCTTACGTTCGCGACACGCATTCAGCAGCGAAATCTTGCTAACAGCGAATCACTTTCCGCGGATTGCATCATACGTCCCGCATCGCCGCTCTTTCGAAGGTATCAGCGGCCATGCTGTTTTGGCCATGAGCAGAAAACAGTCTGTAATATAACAGCAGTCCTATAAAGTTTCTATGATGAAGTCAATGCCAAGGTGACCTTGAAGTAGCCCCCAATAAACTTCTTCGCACTTTTGTGGGCGTGTAACTCAGGAACCAGGGGTTTTGGGTTTTAAAAAGGACATGGCCGTGAACTTCAAAACGTCCTCAAGATGGCTGTTTTAGTTTTAAATCCCATGTAAACGTGGAACATTCACTTTAAATGTCAACTCACAGCAAACACGATACACTGGCATTTTGTGTTCCCTGAAGAAATACAACAAAATGGGTGTCATTCCTGAAGGCCCGGTCAGCCAACCGTCACGGCCAATAATCACCTTCATAGCCCTCCCGGAAAGAAACTGCTTGGAGTGGCTGCGTGAGTGTACTCACCGGAGATTCTTGGGTGGTCGTTACGCTCAGGTCATTCGAAATTCGTTGCTTTTAAAGCCTCGTTTGCTTTTTATCGCACCCCCCCCCCCCCTCCAAATACACCACGGGTGCTTGCCTCAAGTGCTTTTTACATGAACATGGTGGAACCCCTAGCATGAAAAGTGCGACCTTGTTCTCGGAAAGGAGGGACCGCCCTTTATAATAATAGTAATAGATATAACCTTGTCTTCAATTTACATACGGGGGTGTAACCTCGGAGACAGCTTACTATACTTCTTTTGATTTCCATTAAAAAAACATCCAACACGAAAGGCTAGCAACTTGACAATGGACCAAATAAGCAGGAACTGACAGCTCACGGTATGAAATGTTGCGTCAGTACCATGGCTGGGCTGCCGCCAGAGTGGCAGGCGGACCACAGAAGGGCCGGTGTCGTTCGGTGATACACCTATCGACCCGGTGCGCAGGCCGATGACCTGCCGCACGACGCCGCCTCAGCTTAGAGCCACCATCAAAGTTGCGGCAGAAGAGCGCCGCAGTTGCCCAGGGCATTAAGATGTCCTGTTTAAACGAGCGCGAGCTTCAAGCTCGCCTCACTCGCCAGGCTGCGATCCGCTGTTACAACTAATGCGTGTGGCTGGTAAGCATGTTCACAGTCATGGCTGGTAATCGTGTGGTGGGTAACATAGCACGCATATAACGACTTCGGAAGCCGCGATAAGCGCAGCGTGCTGAGGTTAAATAAAAGTGTCCGGAAATCCTGTTTCCATGAATATATTTCGAACCGCTTTAGGTACGCCTGCAACTTGCCGACACTTGATAGATTAATTTGGTATGTTCTCGAGAAGCATCTGCAATACCTTGTCAGCATGACAATACGTTATTGCGTACTACTTGAATATTTGCAAGGCAGTACTTACCGTTGCATGGAGCCCGTCCAGTCGCCAAGGTGTGGACCAATTTTAGAGCGTGTGATTAACATTTGTGACTTCCCAGGTGAATGGAGTGAAGGATGTAACGGTGCAGTGCTGATAGCGGAGCGTTAGAGAAATTCAGTGCCTGTCCAAAGAACTTGCATTTAAGTGCGTTCATAACACCATAGTACCCCACTTTTAGAGAACGTTGCTGCTTTTCTCTCAAAGCTTCTTGGCAGTACAATCAGTGGTTGCAGAGACACAACTGATTTGAACACAATCACGATTTGACGTGCGCCTGGGATCCATAACGCACCCTAGCAACTCCGTCAGCACGCCACAGGTCCAAGTGGCCCAGAAATGTTTTATAGCCAGCAAATGCTCCCGAAATCACCACGGCTTGTATGTTTGCTCCGACACGACGCTGGGTGAGGTTGCTATATGACAGATACTTCAAGATCTCAAGCTCCGGCTCATTTTAAAAGAAGCTTTTCGAGAACCAAGATGGAGCTGCAAGCGCCGTTGAGAACGAACCGAAGTAATATACATTAAACAATGCGTGTGGTCTGTCACAGGAGAGTGACGCGAAAGATGGTGTCTGGGCAGATACGGTGACAACTCACGTGGAATGTGACGAAAGAAGAGGAATTAAAGGTGATGATCCCGATGGACAGATGACCCGGGATAAAGTTGAGGATGGCAGTGAAGAGTGTATCCACGTGGAGAGGAAAAAGAACAACAACCGGCGAAAACTGGGAGCAGTCCTGATTGAGGGTAGAAACGTCGGCCGGATAGAGGCTGCGGCCATGGACGAATTTGTCTTCAACCAAAGTGTGTCATTTGTTACAGTGACGAGTGATGTTGAGGAGGGACTCAAGAACGCAGTTAACCGAAACAAAGGAAACGATTTTGATGTGGTATTACATTTGGGGGCTGATGACGCGTTGGTTGGAGTAGAACGTGGATCATGTGGAATTGGGCAGCCCAGCAGAGTTTGCACAACGGGTAAGCAAAACAAAACGAGTATTTGCATGCTCGCTTGAAGGGAGACGAGACACTGGTTGCATGGTATATGAAATGGCAAAAACTGTAAACTCATAACTTAACCAGCTATGCGCCACCCATGGTGTCCAGTTCATAGACCTGTGGCCACGAACGCAATCCTGTCTTTTCGGCGGACTTAACACGCTGGACATACTCTACACTTTTGAAGTCGCGAGAAATGCATCCCGGTAGGTCCTCAGTCAGTCGGCGGTTTTTTATATTTAAAGAATCACTGATTTCTGACTATTCGGAAACGTGTCGGAACATAAAAGCACTGGGACGGTCGCATTCAACCAAGCAACGAAATTATCTAGCCACCAGTGTCAATGGTATTTGTGCCAACAGTAAACAGACTGAACTCAGCTTATTGCTGTCAATATATAAAGTAGATGTTTCAGTTATTACCTACACTCACCTTAACTAAACTGTACATGAAAAAAACGGCATCCCAGGCAAGATTTCATGCATTGTACCGTGACAGAAACTTCTCGGCGGTGAACAAAAGCAAGGGCGGGGGTATAATCATGTATCCGAAGAATGAGTTGGCATGCATTGTGCCTAACATGCAAGACCCAGATGACTTGGAAGTTTGCTGGAACATCCTTCGGCTGTCTCCAGCAGGGAAAATAATACTAGCCGGGTGCACCTTCCATCTGATGCAGCCGTGGCTCACCGGCAGGCACAGCTGACCATCTTCTAGAAAGTGACTTTCTCAGATCTTAACGCCCAAGAGCAAGGACTGTCCTTCCAGGGAAATTCAACAGCACATTTGATGCGGATGCACTTGACAGCTTGATCAAGATGATCGACAGCTTGACCCCCGAGAAATAGCTACAGAGCCCACAAGAGGATCAGCAATTGTTGATAAGATATTAACTGGCAATGATTATCCAAACAAACCATTAAGTCTCCCGGCACTCGGAACAGCAGATCACAACACTCATAATGACCAGAAAAAAGAGACCGACCAGATTCGTTCCCTAAGGCCACTTACGGATTCATCTAATAGCACGCGCCCAGACGACCGGTTGCATACCCTTCGCCCGGGTGGGGGAGGGGAGAATTTGACCCCTCGCTGAGATCTCAGGAACTAATAAAGCTAGGGAGACTAAATTCACAGGGTGTGTTAGCCTGTACGTGAACTCACTCAGGTCAAAGTTTGAGGTTCCTAGGTAGTGACCTTTGGGTAAAAAAAGATCAAACAAGGTCAACTCCAGGTTGGCCTCCGAAGGGTATCTGGAACTTAGATAACTGTTCTAAGCAAAAGTTCACATACTCATCTAGGGTCAGTGACCTTGTTTGACTCTTTAAAGGTCACAATGACCAAAATCATACAAGACCGCTTTGAGTTTTGGATTTCGATCAGCGACAAAGATTACGCTAGGCAGCATGTTCCTGAAATGAAAATGTTGACCTGGCTCATGCTGGGTCAGTAACTTATTCCGACCTTAAATAAGTCTATGAAAGATGTGTAATGCGGTTCCTGTTATCAATAAATTCGAAATGAGCACCAGGATCTCCCCCATACAGCAAGCCCTAGAGTAGCAAAACAGGTTTATCTTGACCTTGGTCTGATCTTTTTAACTTACCTTAGGTCACGCATGTTGGATAGACAGTTTCGCAGATGAATTTGTTCCCAGGACTGGCAAAATTTCGCCGACGTGCAAGATTCATATAGGGCTGCTGAGATGCTTGAAAACAAACTCCGGTTGGCTTCCGGGGAGTGTTACCCCGAAATTACGTGCCAGTGCAGAATTAATGCTTGATAAGGCAACTCGAGACCCTCATCAACCATCGAAACAGGGCACGCGGCCGTCGCCATATCAACAAGCTAAAGAAATTGAGAGAACATGTACGTCAAGAGACTCACGTTGCAGAGACCAGTTCGTACAAAAAAAGGATGACAAAAATTGCTAGTGACGGAAGTGGGTGTTGGTACAGACAAGCAAGACGTTTAACAAATCGGCAGCCCGCTCCTTGCTGCCTGGAAACACCTGAAGCCACAGATCACGGCACAAAAGCTGAGGTTATCAATCAATTCTTTGCAGGAGTATGTACAACATATGGGCCACTTCGGACTGAACAATTGCCGCGTGTTTTGCCAGCAGAAGAAATTTCATTCCATCTACAGCCATGAGAAGTAGCCTATAACCTATCACACGTCTGAGCGAACGTGGCTGCACAGGCTGGTGAGCTACCAGTGCAGCTGCTGAGGGAGTTTTGTGTCGAACTGGCACCACCTCTCACCCATATATTATCTCGACCACTTTAAGAGGGCCAGGTCCCAACGGTTTGGAATAAGGCAACCATCATTCCAGTTACTAAAAAACTGCCACCGAAGTTGCCATGAGACCTGCAGTCTGTGAGTCTTACACCTACGTTTGACAAACTTTTGGAACGGTTCGCTGTCCCCCTCATGCTGGTGGATATAAGTCGCAAATAAAGAAACGCCAGTACGATAATGTCCAGGACGCCTCAACGTCACGCTACTTGATTAGATTGCTGCTCAATTTTCTCTCTGCGTTGGATAAGCCAGGCAAGCTCCTCTCTGTAGTTCTGTATGATTTCAAGAAGAGATTTTACCTCATTGACAAAACAAAGGTAATGCAAAATATGTTTGGCATGGGATTTTGCTCTGGCTATGCAAAGTGGTTAGCCTCAACTCTCCAGGACCAAAGACAAAGGGTGGACATGCTAGCAGGCGTGGTAGAACCTGCCGACGTGGTGGATAAGGTCGGCGACAAAAATGTATGCATTCACGCAAAACTTGGTGCCAAAAATGCTTTTGGAGAGCAAATTTTGGTGATGGCCAAGACGAAATAATACAGTGCACTATGCAAGAGATTACACAAGGTCTCCGTATCTAAATATTATGCGTCTTTAGTAAAACATTACGTCACAAAACACCAGTAAACCGTTCCGTAAAGATTCTTCGCCGTACCCCACGGCACCAGGGTATCTTTTCTAGGTTTCATTCCAACCCGGCGAAAAAATACCCTATGATTTTTATTTGGTCGGCCGACTCGATGTTTTTAACAGCCGACACTCAGTGTCCGGAACTAGACAGTACAAAATACTGAAAAATATATATATGGGAATTCGTCTGGCCGCCAGAGCATGTTTTAACCGTTGCGATGCGACTCATATGAGGTGGGCGGTCACTTTCAAAGCACTAAAATTTTGCAAATGGCATTCGGAATGCAGTGTCATGAACACCTGCCAAGGGTTCAATTTTTGACCTTACTGATTTCTTTTGCGGGGCCGCGCTTCACCATCCTGTCATCAGCGACGAGAGGCATTGACAGTCCAGGGTAAGTCGGTGCGCTGATCTAATCACGGTAGAAATTTATATGTGGGTATCCAAAGTGTCTGTTCAAGACACCGAAAAGGCTGTCGACTCACTGAGGCAGTCGCAGGCGACCAGCCTTCTTCCCTTTGAAACGGGACGTTGGTTCGATGTTGAAATCTGATGGAATTCCTCATGAAGAGGATACAAGTTCATCAGATGATAAACCTGATACATTAAGTGATCAAAGGTCTGAAATTCCAATTTACGTCATACTTGCCCTTGCCATGACTGGCAGTGGTTATCAGTTGCATAGATATTAAAATCAGGGGTGTTCCTAGTTTTTATTAAGTTCAGGGCTCCAACAATTCCCCTAAGTTTGTGAATAGGTGTGCTGATCTGGGAAACATCCATATTTTTGGGTGCATTGCATAATTTTTTGCTGCATCCACACCTATCTTCAAAAAATATACCCCAGTTTGAAATGCAAATATTTCAACACTGTTCTTATGTCATTTAAACAACTATTCACAGCTCAACCTTTTGCTAACATAAATCTTGTTTGCTAAAAATATATATGATAGCCAGTGGTCTAGGCCATGGGAAGGCAATGAAAGTGTGAAGTCGGGTGGTTTGGAAAAGATAGACAACAAGGGGGATTTCTCCCTTCACCAAAAGTTTTACTTAAAAAAGTAGGATGTCGCATGGTATCGTGGTACAACTGTCCTTTGAGGTCAGTGAAAGTTTGCCATTTGGTTGTCTCTGAGGACAATGTCGGCCATTTCCTGATAACAGCCCCCTTAACGGCAAGAGGAAGGCTCTGAAAGTCATTCGCTCCGCTCATTCATATGCATAATTTCTTTGCACATGTGAGCGCGACATTACGTGGATGCAAATATGGCATGTTTCTTTCCTGTTTTTGCTAACATTGAGTTATAAAATTGCCCTGACGAAACCATGAGCATAATCACTGTATATATTTACGCACAGGTTGTAAAGGCAGACGCCCTACCTTATATGCAGCCTACACTGGCGGTAAAAGTCAATATACTTTGTGAGGAGGACACACATTATAAAGACTAAATACTATAATGCCAGGAGTGGCAATTATTAATGAATGATTACGGGAAGGTAGCAACCCGTGGATTGTGGCCAATAAGCAAAGTCCAGAGGAGATGGTTTTGTGTCATAGTTAGCTTTTTTCTCACATCCTTTTGTAATTCTCCGTCTAGAAATGTTGTTGGGAGGAGGAATCAGCATGGAGAGAACTCAACCCAACATAGATGTTTGGTAGTTTGAGAAATTAATTTGAAGTGATGCTCCTGCATTGACATAGCACACATCACAAATAACCTTAGACTTGCATGCTACTTGCATGCAAGGACAATTTTGGCTTCCAGATTGAATTTCTACCAATGTTTCGATATTGGTAATGAAATGTGCAATTTCGCTCTGGTAGTTGATGTTTTCGTGATCTGAAATGCATATTCTTACGGTAATGAAATGTGCAATTTCGCTCTGGTAGTTGATATTTTCGTGATCTGAAATGCATATTCTTACGTCAGCGTGTATGAAATAGATAAACAAGGATGGAAGCTGACAATTTCAACCCTCACCCTGACTCGTTGGTTTTCGTAACGCGGAATAATGGGAGGAGTCCTTGACGCTTGTAAAGTAAGAGAGTTGAAGCCTCGCAAAAAAACAAACAGTGAACTATCTTTAACGAGAT
>NW_023596225.1:12486717-12511717 GCF_011947565.3 Pollicipes pollicipes
AAGCCACGAGACTTACAGCAGGTGGAAAACCTAAGGCACGAGGTTTAACGACGGAAAGCAAACCAAGCCTCCTCCTCTGTCAACTTCGGCTGTTCTTGTGCTGACCCTTACCTAAAAAGCTTACAACGCTGTGTTGCTGAGGGCAAAGCAGATTTCCATGGAACGCGTTTTCTACGCAAAATATCTTTCACAGATAGGTACATACTGCTTCTTTGCATCGAAAGGCAGAAAGTTGTCCGTAGGCCCTGTTGTGACCCCAACAAATATTCAATTTTCAGTGCAGAACACGGCGTTCAACTTGGCTGAATTTTACGTCACCGTGTCCAGCTATGAAAAACTCAGCGTCACTTCAAATGATACACAGAAGCATCCCACATCGCTAGGTCCAATCATAGTTCAGGTGAATAGAGATAGGGGCACGTATTTGGTCTTTGCTTGCAAGCTCCGCCAGTTGGTAGATCATATAAAGTCATTGGTTTCATATAGTAGCGACAATGACGAGGCACTCCAAAGTGCATTTAAAACATGTTTTCTCCACGCTGAACCATGCCTCTGTCACATTCATTTCAGGCATAATTTTGAGCGTAAGTTTAGTGATGTGCTCATCGGGGTATCTGAGCAGAATGTGGTTTTAGCAGATCTTTTTGACCAAAATGGTTTATATGACCGATGCCGATTTACTCTCACAACACCTCGAGACATGCATGGCCAAGTGGATAAGTGCCATGGTCAAAAGCGAGTATTTTTCGAATTGGCTCAAGAAGTACAAATTTGACATCTATGGTAGAGGATTTGTGGGTAAGAAATTTTCTACCAACCGCACTGAGGGCATAAAAAAATGTTATTTCTGTGCCATCCGATCGGCAACGTCTCGGCATCAAATGCGGCTGCCTTCACCGCGAGTGTTGAAGAGGAAGATGAAAATTTGGGACCACCAATTTTAGTGCGGCTGACGAAATCGTATGTTCTCTATTTCCTGGTGAGAGTGCCATTTAGTTTGCTTGATCCAAATGGATTTCCGAGTTTGGACTTTAGGTTTTTTTTTTGGTAATTGGACTTTAAGTTTTAAAGTAGATTGGGATAAATTAAAACTGCAATGCGCTGAAGTGGTTTATGCGTTTTTTAAGGTGGAGGTGGGAACCTGAGGTCACCACTTTCGGAACGGGTGATGAAATCGCACGCGCTCTATCTTCTGGTAAAAGCTTCGAGCAGATGGGGTGAGTGCCTTCTGAGCCTGGACTTGGCTGCAATGCCTTAAAGTGATTTATGTGGTTTCTGAACAACAAGCAGAGTTTCATTTTATTTCTCTTACTTTCCTATAATGTCATTAAAACCAGGTACATCGCTTTTGTTAGTCGGCCTGTTCATCATTCACATGTATATCAATTCAGATTTGTGCTGGAAGTATTTGGTGCAGCTGGTAATGGGGGCAGGTAAAAGGGTACACCATATGGGAATAAGCATTGGTCTGCATTTTTTTTTCAGTTGCTACTTTCCGCATGTGGTCGCATGCCCTAGTAATGTGCACGGAAAAGAGGTGCCTTACCAATGCTCTCCTCACAACGGAACATAAGACACGGGAGGCGCAAGAGATTGCATTAAAAACATGGCTGGGACAATGTTGAGCATTCTTGGCTTCATTTCCCATCTCAGATAGTTGAAATTTCACTAGAAATGCACGAATGTCATGCCGCAGTCTACAAAAACGTCCGGGTGGGGTGGCGTTTTTGTCTGACATAAAAGTTGCCGTATTTTTACACCTACGGCGCGGTGTTGCGCCAGAAATTGTTTCACGGAAAGTTTTTACTTATCAAACCGGCCAACTGTCTGCTTTTTCGTGACGTATTGTCCGCTCCCTTCTTTTTACAAAAGCGTTTGTAATATTCAGCGGCGTAAAATTAAAGAAAAAAAGAACGTCGGTGGCGATCTTGCTATAACATTGGCCACAGCCTTCGTGTTCATCACTGTCTTCATTAAACTCTGAAGTGCCTGCCTGATATCGATCAGAAAAGCCCACTGAACTATTCCAAAATTGATACCACCAGCGGTAAAATTTCGATCTGGTCATTTAATGATGTGTTCATGCAGCTTATTTGCTTATAAACACATGCAGAATTGGACCGGTCAGTGCCTTTGGGATAACATTTCAGTAAAAGATGGAAAAATACAACGTAACGCGAAGAAGATTGGCCACCCCCGGAAACAAGTGGACAAATCTGGTACTATTTTAACTGGGAGAGGATCCTTCATCAACCTACTTGCCCCCTTCCCCTCTTACCAATGCTCTGGCGACGCCTCTGGTCGTGTGGCCCTGGAAGCAGTGTGGTGTTGCATTCATCTGTGTCTTGGTTGCATAGAGACCTTATAGAAAATTTGATCTGTCGCCGTGGATACAAACGCGCCGTTGACCTGTGACATTCACTTAAAACGTGTTGAGTCATGCAACATGGCATTGATCCATGCATCATTTTCGTTGCTGGTACCATTTTAATATTGAAAATATCTTTCAGATCACCTGTCTTATCGGGTACCTTTAGCATATCCACTACACCTTCAATTAGTTCGGAAATATAGCTGGGTTAAGTACCTGCGATCTGTGGTACCAACATGACTTTTGGGTTTTACATGACAAACTAGACGTTCCGGCATAGCCCTCCTGCCTAGCCCTCTCGCTCAGCCGTCGACTCGGAAATAGCTGCTCTGCCGTGTGCACAGATGAAGTGGTTCATAGCGCTCAGAACCTCTGCTGATGCGGGTTGGCCAGCTGAACGCTGGCCGTTTCCTGTCTGGTGTCCGCCGGTCGCCAGCGTTAAGCTGCTTCTCAACACATACGGAGCGACGCCAGTCTGTATTTGAACACATTGACATTCGATGATTTCGCTGTGAACTGCTCATCGTTCACAAAGCTCCGATGCCCTGGATTCCAAGTGGGAGGGATTCGACCGTACACTGATCCCCACATCCAGGATTGACACTTAATAGGGCACCTTTATCGGAGGCATCCTACACAACGAAGAGGATTTTTCGATCTGACAGCATGGAACATCGAGCATCAGTTTTGGACATCCAATAATTGGACACTCATTACGGTAGAGCTACACAATCACGGTCCAACAGCATCATGTGGAAAGCATGAAAACTCGTCACGACGTTGGCGGAGAACCTGCGATATGGGCTGAAGTCATGAATTGTGCCCCAATCACAACTACCAACTGAATCACGGATATATGAAGCGGTCTTCTTTGCATATCCTTTCACGGAATTCTACATAACTGTCCACACAAAATTTGTTGCCCATTTCCAGACACCAAAATGACGATCTCATTGATAATCGGCAGCATTGTTACATTAATGTCTTTCATGCAAAAAATGTTATGGAGCGCAATAAGGTTTTTCACGGCGCATGTCGCAGGTACAGAACAACGACCGCAGACCAGACCGTAGAATGTTGGTCTGCAGTCGTAAATAAATCCAAAATTGTGCCACGAAATCACACTATATATATAATCACACTACATAAAGTAGATTTCTTTGCCGCTTATAATAATGCAATCATATGTAAGTGGATTTCAGCATTGACCGACTGACAGAAAGGTACAGGACATCCACACTACCAATCTATTTTCCTACCCCACTTTCTCCATTTTTTAGCAGTACAAAAATCCCGAAGTGCTTTTGCGCTCGTTTGAAGAAGCCACGCCTTGGCTGCTCTGGTGGCCCAGATGCCTGGGCGAACTCCAGCCGCAGCGGTATGGCGGCCCCCACGGGCGCGCGCGACTCAGACAAGCGTCTCACGTCTCTCCTGCTGTCAGCTGACCGGCCGCGAGCCGCGACGGGGTTGCTGCCCCGCGGCCGAGCTCGGCACTATTTGGCAGCGCACGGCGCCGTTCATCGCCAGCGTTGCTGTCATCAGTACCGTAGCCGATGGCGGTGGAGCCGGCTTCGGCGACGATAGGGTGCTGGGCTTCTCTATTGTCGGTGAGTTTGAGGCCACCGACACCATCGAGCGGAGTGGAGACCTTGCTTCCGAGCACGGAGTGCCAGTCGTCAGATCTGGACCCTGCGTCGTCAGGTCTGGACCTTGCGCCGTCAGATCTGGACCCTGCGCCGTGAGATCTGGACTCGGCACCATCAGATCTGGACCCTGCGTCGTCAGATCTGGACCATGCGTCGTCAGGTCTGGACCTTGCGCCGTCAGATCTGAACCTTGCGCCGTCAGATCTGGACCCTGCGCCGTCAGATCTGGACTCGGCACCGTCAGATCTGGACTCCACTTCCTCAGGTCTGGGGTCCTCCCGGTCACATCTGGACTTAATGGTGTCAGGTTTGGAGACCCGTTTGCTGGCTTCGGGGCTTCCAGTGTCCTCTCCGAAGTCACCACTGTCAGGTCCGGCACAGCTGTTGGTAGTGCAGCCGGTGGCTCCGCCGGTGGCAGCGGCGGGAAGCTTGGGTCGTAAAAGGTGCGAACCAGGTAGGTGACCAGAGAGCCTTTTCCTTTCACCTGGATGGGCCCCCTGCAGTCGAGCTTGTAGCCCGCCTCCAGCAGGATCTGAGCAGTCCGTGCCGTGACCTGATGTCAAACATGGACGTCAGACGGCTCGCCACGTGAGGATACAATTTCCCACCCCAGTGGCAAACGGACGTTGCGATATTACTCCCATAATGATGATGATGGTTTGGGCTTCGTGGCGCATCGACTACGATGGACATATGACGCCCGTAACTTACTATTTATCTAACAGATGCGTGAAAAAGCAAGGAGATAAGTTCACGTCCAATATATGGCATGGAGTTGTGCGTTTTCAAGACAACTAAAAATGTGACCATCATTTACTAAACTCGAGTTGTCTCACATCATACCATGAAACGTTTTGGCGCACGGACCCTGATCCAAAATGGCGCATGCGTTCCGAGGCGAGGTGGCCACAATCTATCAAGACATGTCGTACGGTGTAACGATCTCCGCAGCGAGGACGCCGCGATTGGTCTTCCCCACATAACAGGTATCAGTGAGCTGCGTATGAGTGTCCTATTATCAGGCGGCATAGCGTCACTTCATCCCGCCTCACCTTACGGTAGCTGGACGCCATGATCCCACCGGGGCTTTATCTCTCTCAGTTTATTGTCAGCATGCACATCCCAATTCGCTTGCCACTGCTTCAACATGAATGCAGATATTTCTGCATACAGGTCGTTAGCAGATACTGTCGATGCGAGTGGGGATGCGAGTTGCGTGCGTGGACGTCTTGCTATGGCATCAGCTACTTTATTACCCGATATACCAACGTGGCTCGGTATCCAGCGGAATACCACTTCCTTCCCAGATCGGGACAGTGTAGTAAGAATACTTAAAATGTTCTGAAAGATGGGATGTGATGAATCCAAATCCTGCAGTGCTATGAGGCTACTGAGAGAGTCCGATAAAACTAAGTGACGATCGTCGCTGTCAACTTCTATGAAATGAAGTGTTTAAAAAATGGCTATTAGCTCGGATGTGAAGATCGATGCGTGACCAGGCAAAGAAAAAGACCGTGTGACAGGACCCTGCACACAGGCACATCCATCGCCGGCATCCGCATTCAATCGGTCCATCTTCTTGTGATCCGGGCATGACGCGATCTACTCCAAAAACCTCAGCCGAAACTCGTGCGGGGACACCTAAGAACTCTGTACATCGGGGATATGCAAAAGCAAACAGCGAGTACAAGATGAAGCAGGACCACTGCATCGGAGCAGCATCATTAATTTGCCCTACATGTACTTATTTGCTTGCATGATCACATTTGGCAACTTATTTGCATGCTGCCGATATGACCTTTGCCCATCGGCGATGTTCATAACTGAGCTGGATTCTCCCAGTGGCCCTGCAGCGCACATGTATCCGTCCAGAGACAACGCAACTGACATGTAATTTTTCAGTGGTCCTGAGCTGACCTGCGCTTTAGCGGACGAGCCTCACTGGCAGCCGGACACCGTTATTTTTTCATGTTCTTGATGTATTAAGTCCTTCCTCTTTTGCTGCCTAATCCCACGAACATGCGACAAACACAAATTTAGTGCTATTTCAACATTTGCTGCTTTGTTGGGGTGGAATTCAGACTCACGGAGCGGTGGGTTGTTAGTTCTCAGTTCTCAGGAGCATGCAGGGGCGGATCCAGGATTCCGTCAAGGGGAGGGGGCATGCAACATTATGGGGCCCCTGGAGCTTGGGGCCTCCTCCAAAAAAGATCCTTGCATTTCGGTCATTACGTTTTAAGGCTAGTCGCATGTAATATATATATATATATATATATATATATATATATATACTTATTCATTTATCTAATTGATACGGAAACCCATATTACTGTGCACGCCCTTATAAAGCCAGGCGTGCTACGCATGCATACACATAAAGCTCACTCATTTTCTACGGGTTATTTTAAATGCCGTGATTTTGAGGCTAAGTGTTTCAGAACAACAGGCAAAATAAACTTGGCTGGCTACTAACAACCACCAAAAACAAGCACGGACCCTGTGGCTCGGTATCCAGCGGAATACCACTTCCTTCCCATTCTTAGCATATGTATTTACGGTCAGCCGGCTGTGCGATGTAATCAGCTGATAGCTGATGACCTGTGCAGAATTTTTCCTTTCTTATGAAAGAATAAAACATATCATAGCTTTCAAAATATGCTAACAACATGATGCACTGGTATAATACGCGGCACACAATCAATAGCCAGTGAAAATAACACACGACGTCGGCATCATCTAAAATTATGTCCGGTAATTGCGCGTAAAAATTCATACGCGCATATTCGACTGCTTCTCTAAGACGAAGGCGCCAAGGGCAATAGGGACGGAACATGAGCGATCATGGATGCGCAGGAGGCCAAGAAAGTGACTCCCGTCAACAAGTGTAGGGCCTTGAGAGCAAGCAAAAAGAACCCAAGACCGACGTGGTGGGCCCCTAAACGATCGGTAGTGCCTCGGCATCTGGCATATAAGACCACGGCCATAGCACAGGACCCTCTGAGCAAAAGGGAATGATCAAAGACCATAAATTAATACCCCTGTGCGATCAAGAGTGCACGGGCAGGTTAACAACACGAGCCTTGATAGGGATGAAGAGTCCTCCGCAAATGAGAGCAAAGGAAGAGAGCCCTCGATCAAAGTAGAGGGCCTCTGAGCATCGAGCATCCCGTGCCTTACCTTATAAGAGCCCTAGCAACAGCACAGGGTTTCCAAGTTGGTAGAAAAAAAATCCGAGACTTATATGAAGGACCGCTGAGCAACTGAGTGTGCCCTGACATATGGGGCCACCGAAAAACGTGTATAGAGACTTTCGGGCGAATGGGAAGAATCCGTGGAGGAAAACCTGATCGATCAACACTGTTCAGGCATGGAGGCAGGTAGTGTCCCAACAGCACATTGGGCCCTATGAGAAACTGCCAAGAGATCGAGGGCATCGTGAAAAGCTCTTTAGCGATCAGATTGACCCGGCAAATGGACATATGATGCCTGGCAACCAACAGCGTAATGCCTCTAGACGGCGTAATGAGCCACAAAGTTTCCCCCAAGCAACATTTTCTCAACCAGCGAGGAATACACTTTGTTCTCTTATGAACGTTTTACTTTTGCTAACAATGATTCTTGGTCTTCTGTAGGCCCAAAAGTGTCCAATTTCATTGTGTTTCTGGTGTAAGAAAACTGCATCAGTCCGGCCGGTTATGGGCCCGTTCGAAGCCTCTAGGACACCTCGGCATGGTCCATGGGGCGTGACCCTGTGCCTCCCTCCCCCCCCCCACCCCCTGAACCTCTGCATCCGCCACCGACCCGAGCAGCTGAATAGATGGGGCCCGCCAAGAACATAGGGCCATCCATTCAAATAAGAAATACTCACGACGCAATGTGTAGGCCTCTGAGCGATCGAGTCACATCATACCACATATTGATATTGAATGCTGATGGGTACAGCAAAAAGATCAAAAACAGCACCAATCAATCTCAAAATATCTGTTAAAATCTGCTGTTTTACAGAGGAAACCACATACATAGCCTTCACGCAGATTATAATGCAGAGTCCTAAACAACAATTAAAATGATGCGCACACAACACAAATATGCTGGTATACCTATCCATCAAATAAGATGTTGTCTATTATTTTTTTTAGACACGCAAGTGTGCTCCAGCCCCAGAAAGTGCTTCTAGAGTGTACTCCAGTAGTTTATAAGACACAAATTGGTATGCAACATTTTATTCCATGAGTTGGAGGAAGACAAACACCCTACTTTAAAAATGGAGCAGCCAGTTTTGTCAGTTTCTTGTCTCAGCTCCTTTCCATGACCAACAATGTTGCTCGATGATGTTCAATAATGCTCTAATGCAACTTAAAATGCAAATACAAATTCTGTACCCAACTCAGCTAGACACAATTCAGGCTAGACAGGATTTTCAAATAAGTGATAATCATCACCTCCCTATCCATAGCTAACCAAAATATCATTCGACATTCCAAACAAAGATTGAACCTGATATATGATCAGAACGTCCGGTACGTATCTCCTTAGCATGTCATACTCCAAGGGACAGATCCAGAGGAGGGGGCCAGGGGGCATGCACCCCCCCCCCTCTTGGGTGCCGAAGGGGCCCATCAGCTCCGAGGGGCCCCATAGCCGGCCGAACAGGTGCAGTTTTTTAACACAAGACGCAACAAAACTGGGTTTTTTGGACTTCCAGGGGACCAAGAATAGTTATAAGCAAGAGTAAAGGGCCTATGAGAAGTCGCGAAAAAATCATCAATGATTGGAAAAGCTGTGGACTGAACATTTGAAGCCTCATTACACTGTCTAGGTGCCCTATGCTGTTTCCAGGAGACCTACACGCCCGCTTGCAGGATCATTTCTATCGTCAAGGAGCATTCCATGTTCTCTTTCATTTCTTTGCGTTTGCTCGGAGGGCCCTGCGCTGTTGTTGGTGTTCCGGGGCACTCCTATCAATTACGGGCCCTTACACGGACTTTCTGCATTAGCCAGAAAGGCTCTGTGAGCTATATCCTGAGTTTCATATCTTAACCTACCGAGATAATATTGGTTGCTCAGGGGCCCTTTACGTGGTTCTCGGTTAACTTACCGACACACTTACGATTTGCTCATGAGCCCTTTACATTGGTCCAGGGCGTTTCCAGTTCTCTGTCACTTGCTTGCTTAGGACCCTACACTCTTGTCGGGGCCCATCTGATGGCCGGCCTGGGTGCACTCAGTCGTTCGAGTACCCTCCACACTGGGTCTTCGGCACTTCTTTTCTGAATGGGGGCCCTGCGCTCTTGCGGGGGCCTATCTGATAGCCTGCTCGGGCACATTCGATCCTCCAGGTGCCTTCTACATTGGGCCTTGGGCACGTGCTATTTGCATGGGGCCTTACGCACTTGTCGGAGGCTCCTGTTCGCCTCCTCGGCCACCCTGGATTGCTCGGGGGGGGGCCCTGCACATTGGTTCTTGGTGTTTGAATTTAGGGCCCTGCGCTCTTATCGAGGTCATCTGATAACCTGTTCGGGTACACTTCATCTTTCGGGGGCCGTCCGCACCGGGTTTTGGGTGCTTCTTATTTGAAAGGAGGGCCTCACGCTCCTGTCGGGCCCCCTCTTATAAGACCCTCAGGCCCATTCCATTGTGGAGGACCTCTGCATCTGGTTTTGGGTACTTCATTTTTGAATGGAGTGTCCTCCGCTCTTTTCGGGGCCCTATCTGTCAACTTGCTCTGGCACCCTCGATTATTCGGTGCTCTCTACATCGTGTCGCGAGTGTTTCACATTTGAACGGAAGGCCCTACGCTCTTGTCGGGGCCCCATCCGTTAACCTGCTCGGGCCCATTCGAGTATCCGGGGGCCGTCCACATTGTGCCTTGGGTACTTCCCATCACAATGGAGGCCTCTAAGCAATGGTCGAGACCCCATCTGTCCGCCGCCTCTGCCAAACTGGATTGTTCGGGGACTCTATATATTGGGTCTTGGTATTTGAATTTGGGGTCCTACGCTCTTGTCTGGGCCATCTCACAATCTACTCGGGTATACTCCATCTTTCGGGGGCCTTCCGCACTGGGTTTTGGTTACTTACTATTTCAATGGATGGCCCTACTCTCTTGTCGGGCCAGTTCTGATAAGATGCTCGGGCATATTCCATCATTCTGGGGCCATTTACATGGGGTCTTCGGTGTTTCCGATTCAAATGGAGGGCCCTACGCTCTTGTTGGGAGCCCTATTTGTTCACCTGCTCGGGCACACTTGATCACTCAGAGGCCCTCTACAATGGGCCTTGGGAACTTCCTACTTGAATGGAGGGCCCTACGCTCTTGACGGGGTCCTACATATTAACCTGTTCTGAACTGTGCTTTGATCAGTGCAATGGCTGTCTGTTTTATTGTGGTCCTTACTTGGCTTGATAAGTTTAAACTTTGATGTAATACATCTTAAAGTAATACAAAACTACCGTGTCCATTGAGCTATGATTCATGTTTTGACAATGTGCAAGACAAGTATTTGCAAGCTGTCTCAAATGGGGCAAATAGTGCAATTTAGTCTTAAATTTGGACCACCTTATGTCTGCCCACAGCATTTTGTCATTCACCATAGCTTCCATGATGGTCTGTGGTGATGCATATCATGAAGAGCCTGTTGTGAAGTGATCTGGGATATTTGTTGTAATTGATATAGTGTTGTCAACTTTTTGCCTTTTTGTATTATTCTTCAGTCACATGCATATCATTGTGATCTTACAAATGTGGTTAAATTATGCAACCGTTTAGCTTTACATCCTAAATATTTTTTCTAGCACCAATCTTTGTGCCAAACTAAATTGTGGTTGCATATCTGTGTTGGTTTGTGATTTTTAGTTTTTATGTGATACAGTCTCATTAAGAGTCATTCTTAATGAGTCACTATGAAGTGCGGTTTGTGGCAATTGTCAAATCAGCAGACATCACAAATTTTATGCTTCATTTAATTGTTCAAATTGCATAAATTCAAGCGTGCACTCCAGCGTTTCTTACATTTTACCGCACACCTCATGCCAACGCACCATTGCGTGCCATTAACAGTTGTCAATGGGTTTATTCAGAGCGACGTTATCAATCTCTACAAAACGTTTTAACCACGATTGCTACTCGGCTTAACTTTTATGCGGCCGGTTTGATGGCACCGACCGGGCGCCACCGTCGGCACCAGCCGGTCGCGTCCTGCCGCCGTCGGCACCGGCCGGCCGCGCGCCACCGCCGTCGGCACCAGCCGGCCGCGCGCCAACGCCGTCGGCACCAGCCGGTCGCGCGCCGTACATTACCTATTTTCGACTGCTTCTTGGACTCGGGGTATTTTGGGGGTCTTGAACTAACCTAAGGCCAAGCATGCTTTTTGTGGTTCCCTGCTTTCATGGTGTTTTTTACGGATGGGCCATTGACCATGCTTATGGCAAAATCTAAGACAAAATAGGGAAAGAATAGATATAAATCACCGGAAATATAATTCGAGCTAAAAGATGACCTGTCCTCACTTTAATGACTACCGGTATATTGAAATATGTTAGATAATCATTTTCTTTGTCGCAACATATTCGGTTGATCTTTTACGCTTATCCTCGACACAAACATGTCTCTTCTAAACGCGACATGAGGTCAACTTTTTAATGGATGACCTGGATTGTCGGGTCTGGTTTGGTGACCTGACCAACACGGGTCTAAATTTTCATGCAAGGGGTCAAATGGGCAATTTAAAGGCTGGTCAGAACTTGACAGTGCTCCACAATGCTGCTTTATCGCCATGCTCTGTGGAAATCTGGGCAGAATTTTTTCCCATGGCGATCGAATATGATGTTGCCTATGTTGCGAGGAGTTGTGATCAAGGTTCTAAACATTTCGGCTCCCTCTGTTAACCTGAAACATGGCCAAAGTTCAAGGATGAAGCGGAACTGGGTGGCTTAAGTGCGTACAGGAAGAGGACAAAAAAATGAGGGCTTACCCGATAATGTTCGTCCGCTTGCAAGGATCAGGTACTCTTCAAGTAAAGCAGGCCGAACCGAATTTCTTGAAAACTAAAGTTTTGTGTATTCCTACACTCACAACGAACCAAGGTATATGGCCCAAGGTGGAAAAACTCTATAATCTACTTATAAATGTCAAAAATTTGACCGCTTGCCTCATAAGGAAAATACTTGTACAAGTTGTATTCATCTGAGGTAGAACCAAGGTTTGTCCCTAGTTCTATTTTGGTTGAAGAAAACAATTCTCCCGCATCTTAGCTTAACTGTAAAGGGTGAACATTTTACGATTCTAATCAATCTAGCACGTTACAGGCCACACAAAGACGCAAGGTCTACTTTGTGGAACAAGTTGATGATATATGTCGGAATCGTAAAACAACATAAACATGAAAAATGTATATTTATCTATTGCAACTGATCAAGACGTGTAAAAGGTATTTCTACAGTTCTTTGTACACGCCAACGGTGTTTTCAACACAGAGAAAAAATACTTTGACCACACAAAATAGTGACAAATCCGCCGCCAGGGGCGCTGCCATCGATGTCCGCGCTCATCGCATAACGATCCACCTGGTGACTCCGTGGCTGACCTGTATCCGTCCTGTGACTCCGTAGCTGACCTGTATCCGCCCGGTGATTCCGTAGCTGACCTGTATCCGCCCGGCGACTACGTACCTGACCAGTATCCGCCCGGTGACTACGTACCTGACCAGTATCCGCCCGGTGACCACATAACCGACCTGTATCTGCCTGGTGACTACATACCTGACCTGTATCCGCCCGCTGACTACATAACTGACCTGTATCTGCCCGGTGACTCCGTACCTGACCTGTATCCGCCCGCTGACTACATACCTGACCTGTATCTGTCCGGTGACTCGTACCTGACCTGTATCCGCCGACGACTATATACCTGACGTATCTGCCGGTGACTGCGTACCTGACCTGTATCCGCCCGGTGACTACGTACCTGACCTGTATCCGTCCGGTGACTACGTACCTGACCTGTATCTGCCCGGTGACTCCGTAGCTGACCTGTATCCGCCCGGCGACTACATACCTGACCTGTATCTGTCCGGTGACTCCATACCTGACCTGTATCCGCCCGGTGACTACGTACCTGACCTGTATCCGTCCGGTGACTACGTACCTGACCTGTATCTGCCCGGTGACTACGTACCTGACCTGTATCTGCCCGGTGACTACATACCTGACCTGCATCCGCCCGCTGACTACATAACTGACCTGTATCTGCCCGGTGACTCCGTACCTGACCTGTATCCGTCCGACGACTATATACCTGACCTGTATCTGTTCGGTGACTGCGTACCTGACCTGTATCCGCCCGGTGACTACGTACCTGACCTGTATCCGTCCGGTGACTACGTACCTGACCTGTATCTGCCAGGTGACTCCGTAGCTGACCTGTATCCGCCCGGCGACTACATACCTGACCTGCATCTGTCCGGTGACTCCATACCTGACCTGTATCCGCCCGGTGACTACGTACCTGACCTGTATCCGTCCGGTGACTACGTACCTGACCTGTATCTGCCCGGTGACTACGTACCTGACCTGTATCTGCCCGGTGACTACATACCTGACCTGTATCTGCCCGGTGACTCCGTACCTGACCTGTATCCGCCAGGTGACTACGTACCTGACCTGTATCTGTCCGGTGACTACGTACCTGACCTGTATCTGCCCGGTGACTACGTACCTGACCTGTATCTGTCCGGTGACTACGTACCTGACCTGTATCCGTCCGATGACTACGTACCTGACCTGTATCTGTCCGGTGACTACGTACCTGACCTGTATCCGCCTGGTGACTACGTACCTGACCTGTATCTGTCCGGTGACTACGTACCTGACCTGTATCTGTCCGGTGACTACGTACCTGACCTGTATCTGTCCGGTGACTACGTACCTGACCTGTATCTGCCCGGTGACTACGTACCTGACCTGTATCTGTCCGGTGTACGTACCCCCGACCTGTATCTGTCCGGTGACTACGTACCTGACCTGTATCTATCCGGTGACTACGTACCTGACCTGTATCTGTCCGGTGACCACGTACCTGACCTGTATCTGTCCGGTGACTACGTACCTGACCTGTATCTGCCCGGTGACTACGTACCTGACCTGTGTCCGCCCCGTAACTCCATAGCTGACCTGTATCCGCCCAGTGACTCCGCAGCTGTCCATGCGGCTGGCTACGTTGACGGTGTCGCCCCAGATGTCGTACTGGGGTTTGGTGGCGCCCACCACGCCGGCTATCACGGCGCCCTGATCAATGCCTGCCGGGCAACGCCATGCACATGAGGACAGAGACAGTATGGGACTGATTACAACGCCCAGAACCAAGTCCGGGGACGGAGACAGTATGGGGCTGATTACCACGCCCAGAACCAAGTCCGGGTCGGGGACAGCCCCGGGCTGACTATAATGCCCAGAACCAAGTCCGGGGACAGAGACAGTCTCGGACTGATTACAACGCCCAGAACCAAGTCCGGGATCGGAGACAGTCTCGGGCTGACTATAACGCCCAGAACCAAGTCCGGGGAGGAGAACGCCTCGGGCTGGTTATAATGTCCAGATCCTAAGGCTGCTGGGGGTTGTTGATCAGCAACGTTTCACATGGAGGGAAGGGGATGGGTTCAAAGAGCGTAACGGAAGCATAATAGTGGGAGGAAGTTCTGCACTGGCTACCGTCACACTCGGGTGTGTTTCAAAATAATGAGAAACAAAAATGTTTGCGAGGCATAACCAGGGGCACGCAATTCATGAATGGCCAGCTTAAGACAGTTTGGAGCCTACTCGATGAGCACCTTCCACCTCAGCGAGCTCGCAGATACTCATTTTTCTGAGTTTGCACTATCGTAGCCGCGATAAAAAAAGTTTCCGAACGCTGTAACGGCTGCTACCGAGCCAGACACCGCTTCATGGAGTTTACATTATGGTGCATTATCCCGTAATTCCATGTTATCATGGCGTTTCCGGTTATCCCGTAATTCCATGTTGTCATGGCGACAGCGTTTCCAGCTGCAAAAAGGTGAAATCCGGGATCGTGCTCGGGCAATCGGCTCTCGTTTGGTGGTCCTGTGGCGCGCGGCGGCGCAGCCCGTGGGGCCCAGGTCACGCTGGTACACGGAAGCTGCCTGCGCCTCAACGCAAATTGTTTTGGAAAGCGAGTGGCCACGGGTTGACAACAAATAGGATGTAAATCTGATTTTCTTCCACGCCCATGGCGGAGCATTTGGATACCGTTTTTCTTCTGTTTCCATTACTTCATTATAGAACGCAATAAATTGCATTACATGACTAGTGCTTTCAGTTACCACGTGCGAACTTTACGCTATAGCCATTTGCCTCTGATATTTTCATTGCCTGAAGCGTCTGCTAAATGTCATCTCTCCCTAGCCCCAAAGACGATTGCCTCAAAATCAAAATTTATCATTTGAAAAGCTCATTGCCTTGACTATGGCAGCAATCGGCGTTTCAGGCTGTGTTTATGACCACCAGCAATCATGTGACGTGGTTCATGGGCTTATGATAAAAATTGAATGTGGATAATCCGGCATAAGATGTCTGAACACATAATGCCAGAAGCCCAGAGCTGAAGGTCATTCTCCCTTACATCACGTCACACTCCCTCCCTCCCCTTCCCCCTCTCCTCCCCAGCCGCTGCATTCCTTTCCTTCTTGCCCTCGCTATGGACGACACCCATTAATCCAGCCGAAGTGACCGCAGTGCTTCGTTTTGGCATGAACACGGCTCGGTTCACCGCTTATGACGCCAGTGAAACCCTCCGCTAATGTCCACCTCGCGAATCGAGACCTCTGGCACCACACACAGGGTAGATTACCGGTCCTGAGTTTGAAGTTCTGGAAACTCTCGCGGTTGATAACGTCCAGGGCGCCCATCAGTGACGTGGCGAACTCCACCAGCGTGATGACGTTGTGCTCCTGGCGCGCTTTATCCTATAAACGCAAGGCAGACAGGGAGGCGGGCGTCTAACGTGGATCGAGAACGATGCAAGATGTTTGGGCGACAGACCCTCCCAAAAGAGGGCTGCTAAAACTGTACCTCATTTGATGTACGTAGGCGTGAGCGCCGCCGCAACCTGCTATGTTGCGTGCTAAGCTATGCAGTTTGGAGATTTCCAGGGAGTTGCCAGTTGTTGGAAACAATATAAATTGACCGTTTCTGACCCAGCAGATGATATGTGGGTCTGCTCTGGCATGCTCACGTCAGGCGCCAGGGGTAGCGAAGCGCCATCTCCACAAGTCAGCACGTGTAAATGGAAAGCGCAGCCGGTGCTCGCCGAGGGCGCCACCGGAGCGCGCCAGTCGGCCACGGCGAGGGCGCGCGGAGACAGCGGCTGCGACCGGGAGTGGAGCCACCAGCCGTGCTGCCACCCACCTCCTCCTTGCCAGGCTGCAGGCCGGACGACGCCATGTACGTGCTGCCGATTGTTTTAATTTTCTCCACAGTGCTGTATTTCGGCTTGAGCAGGAGCTGAAAATTCGGTTAAGGTTCAGATGCTGAGATTGCCTGGTCCTAGGCTCCTCCGTTCGCAGTTATAATTTAGATGCACAAGTGCTCAAGAAGTAATATGCCACTTCAGTTATTAAACAAGAGAGCTTGCGGGTTTCGGGAATTGTTCACTACTCGGTATTGTCATGCGTACCAGGATGAACCTGGTGTGCCCATGCTTAAAGCCCATCAATGCTACCGTACCGAACTATACATCACATGGTTATACCATCAACTGCATGTACCATCACCATCTCTGCTGACCTTGTCAAAGTCACAGATGATCTCGTTGAGCAAGCGCAGGCACTCCAGTCCCTGTTTATTAACGTCCGTTTCATCGTAGAACTCGCGGTAGTTGGGTATGGATGCGAACATGACGGCCACAGAGCTGTACCGCTCGTGATACAGGCCCTGTTGACACAGCAGCACTGGTATTAGGTTTGAGGTACGGGGCAAAGTATTCAAGCATGAACCCGGTGCGGGGGTGTGTTCGAACAGTCCACTTTTAGGCTTCTTTGAAAGTCACATGTCCACTAAGGTGTCATCGGTGACAAAATCAAGTGAGACAAAGAAAATATTTGGCGCAGGAGCCCAAAAGTACACGGCATAGCAAAATTTCTTCCCAGAAACTTAGATTCGTGAGGCACGAGTCGATCGAAATATCACCATAAACCCAAGCCCGGCGTTGCAGTCACCCCATGCTGGGCGGCGTCCGCCGCCGCAGGTAACACCGGGCCGTGGGCGACAAGCGTCACAAAATACCTTTGCGTATAGAAATGATGCTACCGAGCACTCCTTAAGTCGTCGTACGAGAATATTCCGCTCTACGGTCTAATATGCGGATCAGATACTGCCCGATTGATTGCCATTTGGCGGAAACTTTATGTGCTGTTGAGTATGAACTCGTACGAGCATGCTGGTTAGCATTGCTTTAAGCCTTCACTTCTCTAAGGCAACTGACGTGATGCAAACAAAACTACGTGTAACATGACTCAGAATATATTGTCTGGTGTACCATTTAATACATACAGCAAGTTCTGCAGCCTGTACCACGAACGTAGAGGGCGGGTGGGGTGGGCGGTAGGCTGAACCCATGCACATCTTGCTTCTTGCCGAGCCCGTGTATTCGATGCGCCGGCCCAAACAGCAACTACTCACTGACAGGAAACCCAAAATGCGCATTGGGAGAGATCGCACGGTAGCAGAACTACCTTTGCAGCTGGCTCCATATCTTGCCGAAGCTCCAGCTCCAGACCCAGACGTCCTCGGCAGTGCGGCGCTGGTTGCATTCCTTGTGTGAACCAGATAGGGCGAGATTGCCTGTGGAGCCTGCACTTTGTTCCGCAGGTCGCATTCGCGGAGGTCTCGCAGCGGAGGCTGTGTGACTGGTCCGTGCCAGCGAATCAGTTCTTTGCACCTCACGGCCTCAAACTTTACCGCTGACATGGCGAAGACTATGTGCTGAAGAAGACCGGAACGCGACGTGCGACGATCGACGATCTGCGGTTCTCATCCCACACCATGTCCAGCAGTAGCTGTTCCGGACGGACCCAGTACCTGTTACGTCGAAGGACTGGCTGCACCGTGGCCTGTTTGTGCTGCGGCAGGTCGCGGAGCAGCGCAATGCTCCGGAACAAGTTGCGTAAGCCAATGTCGCAGCCGCTTTTTTGCCGGATGGCAGACCATACCGGCACGTAGTGGCTGGCCACGCACTGGACGAGGTTCTTGACAGCGCCGCTGGAGGTCTCGGTAGAGATGTGAACTAGGAGTAGACGAGCGGCCAGTGTCAACCATCTGAAAAAGCTAATGCATTAGAACAATCCGCTACGAACTGAGCATTAGACTATACAAAAATGGTTGCGCCTCTTTAGTGTATGTAATTATGCCGATATCTAGATCCCTTAAATGTGACGGAATACATATAAACAAATATGCTAGTAAGCATGAACCAGCTAGCAAATGATGCGACATACTACGGCACAAGGTATGACAATAAGTAAATGCTCAACAGTGAGCACGTGAAATATCAATTCATACTTGATCAATTTAAACACTTATTGTTATATCTTCGAAGATACTGCGTTTTCATATTCACCTGACATGGTTCGATGGTCCCGATTCGCCGCTGGGCTGCCAGGTTTCGGACGGAGCCGTTTTGAACGCCGGAGGCCAGAAGGTATAGCAGCTGCTGGTTGGTGCTCAGCTGCTGAATCAGGTCGAATCAGGCTGAATCAGGCACGTGCCTCGACCTAGGCTTGGATGGCACAACGTCCCTCTCCCAGACCTCTCCGGCAGAGGTCTTGCCAATGGGTCCATTAAAAAATTTGATCCCGTTGTCGTGCCGTCCAAGCCCAGCAGCAGATAGGTGGGGTTCAGTTCGTTGCCACGCAGCTGGCAGATGAACCAATGTACGGGTGACTCGGTGGCCAGCTCAAACGGCCGGAACACGTCGCCTATCGTTTCGGTGTTGACGGCCGTGCCATCGCAGCCGAGCACATTAATGTGACTGTCGCACTGCGGGCTCACGGAGTGTACCTCATTGAACAAGTGCAGGGCGCGGCCGAACTCGGACGTACAATGAGTCACGTAGCGACTGCCCGGCTCAGTGATGACAACCACGTGTTTCTCGACGGCATTCGTCTGGCTCCGCGTGGCTCATGTAGCTCCTGCCTTCACGGACGTCGGAGCAGAGGATGGTCAGACCTCACTCGTGGATTGATTCAAAATTTTAACGAGTCGTGTCCTTTCTGTCTGTCTCTTGCGCAGCAACTCTTTTTAGGATCTACAGTATTTAATTTCAAGTAGCCAGTCGGTCTCTGCTGTCTTGTTGAAAGGCGTTGATGATATCAGTAACGGCCCGGTTCGAGCCACCGCAGCTGTCAACCGCCAGAGCGGTGTTGGTCAGGTCGTTGACGGTATAATCTATAGTGGCAGTGGTCTCAACCGGAACGAACAATTGGCGTCGTCACCACCTTCTACCATATACGGAACCAGTATAAGAGCTCGTGTTCTCGGCTGGCTCGCCACCGCTGAGACCACTTGGTCCCGGAGCAGGCTCGGGGTCAGCGCTAGCAGCCAGCGCTGGCTCGGCAGTCGGCGTGGAAGGCGACTAAGGTTCAGCAGCGGACACTGACTCCTTGGCGGCCGAGTCACGACGCCCCTGGAGTTGTCTGGCCATCTTCTGCACCTCGCGAGCTTCCCTAGTCACAATCGTATCCCGGTCATACGATCCCAAGGTTAACTTCCGGTGCCTGCACTGGTCCTTTATGGCAGCCTCCTCCTGACACACTGTGCAGGCAACTGGGCTTGAGAAACTGCACTGGGACTTGCGCTTGCATTTCGCGACATCAAGAAGCCTGTTGAATTGCGCGGTGGCGGCGTTGGGGTCACCCTCTTTCTTCCTTTGATTTCTTACAAGCCGCTCTGTTGGGGTGATATCAATCCCCTCGATCAATTTTGTCATGTATTTTATATCATGAACAGGGATCACTTCGTTGCTCCATGGTACCCTGATTTCTACCCTCGCGGTCTTGAATATGACATTAGTGAGATTCCTCTTCGATTGGCTCAGCCACCTGATATAGTGCAATGCTTTCCCGTAGTCGGCAGTTGGTGGTGAGACCAGAGCCGGCTGGCCCATCACAAAATATTTTGTGCGTGAACGTGTAGCCCTCGGCATTCTTATGCAAATAAGTGCTCGAAAGAAATGTTTCAGCACCGGCAAAACTAAACTTATAAACACATCTCCCACGTAAAAAGCCCATAAATTGTAAATAAACATCACAATGATGCATTAGCGATAACAAACTTGAGCCAAACCCGGTCTTCTAGAGCATTCTCATAGCTGCAAAGCTTTGGGTTTTTCCAAAAATTAATGTTCCATGCTAAAAAGTCAGCCTAAAAACTGTTTAGCAATGTTTTGCTGGTGCTCTTCATGATATTTATTTCATACTTAAACCATCAAGTACCAGTGGTGTGGAAAGTGGCAGCTTTGAGGCTTGTTGGAGGATGAGCCCAGTGCGTAAAATAGGTGGCGCTAGTATCGAATGCGTTTTTTTTTTGCCCACCAAAGAAAAACTGCTCTCGCCTCACGAATATCAACATTTGTGCAGTGCGACAGACCTGAAAGTTTACTATTAATCCGCGTGCCAGGGAGAAACTTTGTCTCAGCTGATTCCAATAGATTCAATCCTCAATGACACACCCTAAAGTCCACTTTGTCCACACGCTTCAGTTTGGACGATACAGACACTAAGTGCTCGGAAACAACCCTGACAAATCCTTTCAGCTCCCTGTTTGACTGACCTTTCACAAATTTCTTCCAGCACTCTGTTTCATTAAATTCCACCAAGATTATTTTAGCTCCCAGCTTGGCTGAACCCAAACAAACTACTTAAAGCTCTCAGTTTGATTGCAGCTAAGCGTGATGTGCGGCGATCTACAGACCCAGAGAAATAAACCATTCTGTATTGCGCTCTTGCTCCTCTTTCCTCCCCGACAAGGTTATTAGTTAGGGGGTTGTTAAAGGCGCAGTCAGCATCCCGTTTGTGTATGCACTGAATTTCTGTACCGGCCCCGCAGGTAGTCCGCCACACATTACCGCCGACTTCAACCCTGATCCCTGACCATTGACCGTTGACCCCTGACCCCGAACCACAACGCCAGTCCGTTCCCGCGCAGCCTACCACCGTTGTCTGCGCTCCAGCCAATGCAGCCTCACCTCCATTCCCTTGCTGCTGAGGAAGTGGGAAGCGACGTGGTGCGGCAGAATGTTCTCCAGCAGCACCTTGTTGATGCCGCGCATGGTTTCCACATCCTCCTGCTCGCAGCGCTGCTTGCTGCGCCAGAGGAAGTCTGCGCGGGCGTTCCGCTCGGCCTGCCGGTCCAGCGCGTGCAGTAGGCTGCAGGCGGCCACCAGCTGCAGCAGATGGAACGGCCAACCTCCTCCGGCAGTCGTCTGGCACAGCACCAGCAGGTGCGCCATGCAGCTGAGCAGCATCAGCGCCAGCTTCAGTAGGAAGTTAGCGCGCAGGAAGACCAGCGTGATGAACAGGGAGAGCAGGGTGGCGAGCAGTGAGCACTGTCGGCGCAGGCAGGAAGAATGTCAAAGACTGTCGATTGGGTGCAAACTGAAACCTTCACTTCAGGGCTCTTTTCAGGATCGGTGCAAACTGCAATATTTTTTCAAGGCTTTTCACGGGCATAAGCTGCGCTTTGAGGTGACTAGATGAAACATAATTAATAGATAAAACGTTTCTCTTAGCGGAATAGAATACATAGCGGACACGTGTCCAGTACGCGTGTGACGTCACAATAGACCGTGTCCAGTACGTGTGTGACGTCACAATATACCGGGACGCGTCTACAGCCGCACCAACAATGCAGCCCTGGTGGCCACATCAGCCGAGCGGCGAGGATGGCATGACCCAACTGACCTCTCCCGGGGGACGCGTTTACAGCCGCACCAACAACGCCACAGCAGCCGAGCGGCGAGGAGGGCATGACCCAACTGACCTCTCCCCGGCGTAAAATGTCAACAGGCGGCAGCAGTACCGTGTTGCTGGCGTTGATGGTCGCCAGCGACACCGGCAACACGCTTGGATCTATGTCATCCATCTGTGGAATCAGCCGTAAGAGCTTATAGATGTCAGATGCTCTTCACGGGCACGTGCGGTCGATGGGGAGTTGAGCGTTGAGTGCACAAATGTCCATGTCAGCATGCAACACACTGCATTGCTTGCTAACCGGCTCTTGTCATAAGCCCGCCATATTAATATGCATTCAATGACGCTGACAACGTACCATGGTAACAACGGCTGACGCGGCGGCCAGGAGTGAGGCGGCGACGACCAGCGCCGTCTGTAGGCCGACACTTAGTATCGGTTTGCCACGGACAGATGGCGTGGCGGTCACGCCGGCTCGATCAGGTTGTAGGCTGAGTACTAGCCGCGCCAGCGCCAGGACCGCGAACGTGACAGAGAAGGTGCAGTAAGCCAGCAGAGACCTGCCGGCGCCAGGCCCCGCGTGACGGGAGCATTGCAAGGCACAGTAGGCCGATGGAGGTCTGGTATTGCCGGGCTCGATGGGAGGCTGTCATTGGCTGCAATGAACCCTGGGTTAAGCTACAGATCCATCTACATACATTATGATGTGTTAATGTACGACTGCGTTTACAGGCTCACCGTAAATGAACAACGCGAGCGCGCCTACAGGATTTGTATTCTAAGTTGGGGGAAGCCTGGGGCTAGTCTCAGGACATCGTCGGTAATACGCTGGGTTAAGTGCCATCCTAGAATCGTCTTTTCAAGCTAGCATTAAAAATAGGTCCAAGCCGACTGTTGCAGCTTGAGCCCTGCCAAATTATAATTCAATGAAGCTACAGTTTAGCAGTTCACATCGCGCACTATTTCAACCAAACCGCAGGTATACAACTTGAACAACGTAAACACCAAGTTTCCCAGCGTGGTTACCACGGAACCACTGATGCGAGACACGCTTCGATGTAGGTTGGTTGCCTACCAGCCACTAAAATCTTAACCTGCTTATGTTCTGCTTAGATGAAAACGGCCATAGGCGCCCTCCACAGGACTCAAATTACATATGATAAGCCTTGTCAATCCAAGTGTAGAACGCGGGGCCATTTTCCTAAAAAAAGTTCAAGTACAGTGGAACATTTGGCACGTAGTGTACCCATATTGCTGTAAGTCACATTGCTACGCTCTTAGCCGTAGTGGATGGGTTGTAGCACTGTCAATGAGGCAATTTTAAAACAACATAACCGCATCTCTCTGAAACGTTCAGTTAACAGCAGACATATTCTTTTGCACTACCAAATGCACGTTATTGGTAAGTCGTTTTCATTGACATTGGTGCGTACTTCGAGGAGGTGCTCGTTCGATCTGCGCCGCTGAATGCTGCCGACAATGAGCAAACTCGAAAAATGAGCGACGACGCCGGCAGGAGACGCTGCGGCACCGAGCCCCAGCTGGACCGCAGGGCACGACCAGGTACGGCATTATCTGCAGACTTCAGCAGCAGTGATCATGACAATGCATGCCGCTTCATAACCCTCCAATGTTTTGGCTGGTTCCTCCTTAAAACGCCAGCGGAGGTCTGAAAAGCGCGGGCTTTCTCCGATAACCATTTGGAGTGGACGTACTAACACATGATTGGAGACGGCAAAAGCACGTCTACTGGGGACACGCATTTTGATTGCATCGTAGCTGCAACTTACAAAATGTTAAAGATAACAAAGCCACAGACACATTTCGACATCAGTCGCTCGCAAAAGTTGTTTTAAGCATTACTGAAATGGAATCCTGTTACGCATCGACCAGAACCATGGACACTTCACCGTGGCTGCAGCCAGCCACAAACGGTCAGGTGCCTGAGATATAATGCTTGATAAAACGTGACGAAATGATTGTCCAAGGCAGCCCGACATCTGGCCTGGTCCGGCGGTAGGCACGGATCGGGCCGGCAGACACGGACCGGGCCGGCAGACAAGGACAGGGCCGGCAGACTCGGACCGGCGGCAAATGCGGACCGGACCGGCAGACACGCAGAGGGCCGGCGGCAGTCACGGACCGAGCCGGCAGACATGGACCGGGCCGGCGGACACGAACCGGGCCGGTGAACGCGGACCGGTCCGGCGGCAAACATGGAGCAGGCCGGCAGACACGCAGAGGGCCGACGGCAGTCACGGACCGGGCTGGCCGACACGGACCGGGCCGGCCGACACAGGCCGGGGCGGCCGGCCGGCCGTCAGCACGCCTGTCTGAATAATGCATGCGACGCCGAGCCAGCTCGTGCCGACAAGTCCGTAATGTGAGGGACAGGCGTGGTTCCAGCCTGTTACAGTTCTATTTTGGGTCAGCTCGTGCGCGCGGGCCCGTGCAATGTTAAAGAGCGCCCCCCCCCCCCCCCCCGTGTTAAGGTTCTGAGCCAGTGTCCTAGAATTGCCGACTTTGGGTGTCAAGCATCACCCTACGAGGAAGAATTCTTCACTCTTTTTTCCCAAATTTAATGTGAATTTCTCACTCCTGCCTGATACTGTCTAATCGCACATGCCAAACCCCTATTTCCCTTCCTGAGGTTTTTGAGATGTCATCCAAAACCGAGCTCACTTGAAACCACCAAGCATAAACGAGGCTCCACAGAACCTGAACACCTATGGCTATGTCCTGCCTCACCTACATCTGAATCATGTCTATGTATGCAAAGAGCAAGGGCGCCAGGTGCCTTAAGCCCAAGAATCCCAGTGACTCCAGCCGTTTGCACGCATTAAGTTCGGTTTGTTTACAAAATGCATCACAACCTGCAGCTGCGTGCCAAATGCAAGGTTTTCACGCATCCCTCTTTTTTTCTTTTTTCACCACCACATCACGAAAGCAGAGCCTGGTGCAACACCAGCAAGGCCTGGTAGAGAATTTTACTGCACGCATTTATT
>NW_023596225.1:12516717-12664657 GCF_011947565.3 Pollicipes pollicipes
CGGATCGGGTCGAAACGGCTCGTGCAAACAGTCAGGCTCGACAGATCGTTAAGTCGATCCCAGCCCTGCTTCAGTCCGGCCATCGGCTGCAAGGCCTGGCGCCGCAGCCAAAGTCTCGCCCCGCAAAACAAACCCAGCGAGCTCAAGCAGTCCCAATTGCTTTGCGTCCACCACGGACACGTGCTTTGCGTGTGTCCAAGCTAGTGAATGGACGATGTCGACAAAGCTGACTGGTGTTGCGACGTGTTGCGATGCGCCTGCGTTCGTGGCCTTCTCGCTTCAGTACGGTCTACACGCCCAGCTTCTGTCAGTTGCCATCAGCGGCCGCACCGGTGGCGCGAGGCCACATACACTTCGCCATACGATACCTGATAACCTAATGCCTCTGGCTGATGACTGTCCTGCATGAACTGAATCGTACGTCGTATGAAAGCCTAGGCCTGGGCCTCATCGGAAGTAGGGTTGTGACCATACATGCCCATCCTGTCTATGGTTCTCAGCGGTACCGTCGTGAGGCGCTGGAGTGTCACAACGGACGCACGTGCCGAGCTGGCTAACTACCGGTGATTGTCGCACGGTGGCGTGTGGCGTGTTCCCCTACCGCACGGTGGTATGTGGCGTGATTCCCAAGCCTTAATCCGCCTATCTGGCGCCGCCAAACCCGACATCTAGATGGAGTGTGTGTATTATTCACAGCATTGATCCACGCTGTGTGCTGGTATCGACAACCTCCTGGGTGTATGAACGGCGTTGGTCATTAAAGCGACCTTTGCCTATCGGTTTTCCTACATTTATTAAATGTGTGTAATTACGTCTTACATGGGCGCTTCGCAAGATCTGGAAACTCGTTTGCAACGTTGCAGCGCAAAAGAGATCATACTTGAACTCCATCAGCTAATACATGCTGGACGACGTTACCTGAAAATGTGTCGATAACTCCTGAAACGGTACTGAACGATATGATCGCAATACTAATCACGCACAGTATTACTTTCTCCGCTCTGAACTTAGCTTAACCTCGACAGACTGCTGCGCCCAGTTCTCGTCAAGGACAGTGTCTAACCTACTCCAGACACCACACGACGAGGATCCGTTGATGGTTCCGCCTCCAGACAGCCGGTGTGATGGAGATTGGGCTGCACTGGTTATATCACTACAAATACTCAGCCGCCTCAAACAGCCCACCAGCGGACCTGATGCATTAACCTTCAATCCGACAAATGTCTGGAGCCTGGTCTGAGAAATACAACATCGTCATTGATGTCCTGAAAAGTTTTGGCAAACTCCATGCACACAATCACCAGGCAGCAACAGCGTAATGCTGTGGGCCAAACATGTTTCATATTTCAGGAACGGGTTACGTCCTGCCGGTTAGTGCGGTGGTCAGAATCGGGAAGCCCGTCCACTCCCGCCAGGGCGAGCGCCGGTGGGAGTGCACGGGGGGATGTGTGTTGAATGCAGACCCTCTGAAGCCCAGGCCTCAACTAACCAACGTAGCGCTATTTGGAAATCTGAACTAAAGGCTTCAGGCTTTGAAGAGCTCCTTAGGCAACCGACGATTTTCAGTGAATAGATTGTGACAGACATCAATACAAAGTTAGGAGGCCGTACTTTGTAATCCTCAAGCCTCTCAGCAATTCTGCTCCGCCATTTACAGCCACTTGAAGAGGATTTGTAGACTTTGTGTTGAACCACATCTTGTTAAGAAGACTTGGCTGTCAACTTGCCAATGTCAGTTGGCGTCGACGGCAGTCTTGAGGACGGAAGGCGTGAGGGTGCAACTCTATTTATAGTCCCCTTCGGAAAACATTAACCGAATAATACTAACTCCAACATCTGAACCCTTAAAACATTGTTCATTACAGCTCGAATCATTCGTTGCAGCTCAAACCACCGACGGGTCTCCTTTTGGTGTCCGGGGTTCTTTCTGAAGTGGCCAAAACACTAGCCATCATATTGGTACGACGCTGGCTCATCCAGTGTTAGGTCATCACCACGCCGTGAACCACAGCAGTGTTTTTCACGCCTCTGGGGCCTCTCGTCCTCAACCTCGTGGTTCTGTACGATTATTTCTATTACGATATTTTCTATTACGGACACTGGATCGCATTTGCGCTTCAATAAATCACAGGCTCCAAAGATGTTTAGCAATTACCAGCACTCAAGTACCATAGGGAAACGCGCATGCGGGTGCTGTTGTCTTGGACATTCTAGGCGGTGAGCAGTTGGCAAATACGATAATAATTTAGAGATAGGTAAAGCGTCCATAGCCTCACAGTCTCCTGTAGGAAATGATTCACGAGCATGGCTAAAGCGTGCATCGCACACGTTCCATTGATTTGCGAATAAAACTGCTCGGAGCATCTTGAAAGCTATTGCGCCAGGTAGTCCTATCGCTGAAGAGACGCCCTGAGCCGCCTGAAGTATTGTATGAATACCCATATGTCAGGGCCCTGCTGAATACGGCAGATTCCAGTACGACCAGAGCCTACTACGTGCAAAGTGACTTCACGAGTTAGTACGCTAGGCAGGTGTGCTCGAAACATTGATACTATGTTTGATTGTAGGCAAAGCTATTGCCTGTTGTCACAAATTGTTGGGTTCTAACAGGAGCCAAGAGAGGGGCGAGCCAACAGACGCGCGGAGCAAAAGTGAGCGGAAAAATTGATGGCCGCAAAAAAATCAGTAGATAGAGGGGGGAGGGGAGGAGTGAGGAAGCGATGTGGGGCACCTCTTTGAAAACTGACCGACGTATTCGACGCTGGCAGAGACGAAAGAGGTCTGCAAATTACGATCTGTGGGGGGAACCGAGAGGGCCGACGCGCAACAGCATGTGCTCGGTCAGTACCTCACAAGAAGCTAGCAAAGTTGGCGAGCGCAGCAGCGGGCCAACTGAAAAGGTGAGCCAACTGTGCTCGCAGCAATCACTCAGTTGGTTTTCGTGACTTCACATCCCAGTGAGCCTAACGAGATCTGATAAGACCCCGATGTAGCGGCAATATACCGTACGGTCTTTTGCAAACTATTTCGATGCTTAGACCCCGCATCCTGGCGACTCTATCATGCATGCAGATTCGGTTGGCATAGAGCCCTTAGCGATGATGAGCGAAAACATGCTTCACTGAATGGGAACCATCAAGCAAGCCTGCCTTGGTCAAGTCTTTCTCTGGCCGTAGCTGGAAAGTATACGACGTATGCGCGATTCGTGCTGAGTAAAACATAACATATTTGTCTATCATAAATTTTTTCCTGAATTAGGAGAAGGACGTTAAGTCAGCACTGATGGCCAGAAACAGTCGCCCAGCTGATGCCACAAAATGGATTCAGGCCTTGAAAGTGACTACGCATCTCCAGAGAGGTTCTTGCTTTGCGCTTGATTCACAGCAGTCTGCCCCCAGCACGCAATACACTGCCAACAGCACCGTTGATCGGGATCAGCTGGAATGCCGAGCTGGAGACCATTAGCCGGAATGTGTGAAGCGTTTCCAACAAAACGCAAAGCTACAGAAAAGTGACAGCAACAAAGCGCCAAGTGTTGAAAAGCGCGGCATCGATCTTCGACCCAGCGGCATGATCGCGTCTTTCGTTCTCGAAGCAGATCTGCCTCTTCAGTTATTTAGGACCGTGAAGCATAAGTAGGATCCATAGCTCAGTGGTCCTGAGATGACGAAATGACAATGACGAGTCAGAGAGTTGCCTCCCCTGAAGAACCTTCAAGTCCCTCACAATCCAAGATGGCTCAACCATAAGGCCGCATCCCGTAACCTGGGTGTTTTCTGCGGTGCCTTTCAAGCTGTTTTCGATATGTCGCCACTATGCAGGACATGAGAAGTCGCCGACCTCGGTGAGCCTGTTGGATCTTAGGCCAGACCACACCAGACGAAAAACTTTGGTGTTCGTTCATCATGGGAAGGTCAAGAGCTGTCCCAGCGACGTAACTCCCCGTCGTTTGATCCGAACTTCAGCCAGCGGTGATGGTTCTTGGGCTCGCGCAGGCAGCTCGCAGTGAAAGGAAGATCGTATTCCACCGCGCACCCTTTTTCAAGAGAGCAAACTGGCGCTACAGCGCGTAGCCGAGTGCAGTAGGTTCCACGTCTCAGTCTCAGCTCTTCATCTTGGTCGCCGAGATGCCACGTGCCCTAAGCACTCGCAACGCCTTCCAGGATCACTAAAACACAGAAGACGGCTCATGGAAATGTCCCACGGCATTGCCCCTCGACCGGACTTTGGATTCTGCATCCTGAGCCCACATCTAGATTTATGACCTCGAATGGTATTCCTCATCGAACTGACATAAAGCCTCCAATGACACTCAACTTTGCGGCCCTAAGGTGCAAATTAACCTTACAAGTCAGGGCGATAGGTGTAAAATGAAATTACCCAGCCTCTGAAGTCTCTCGTGATGCATACTGTGCTATTTCGACCCAATAAGCGACCTTCCGGTTGAGGCTAGCGTACGTTGGCGTCGTGGAACATGTCCACCAACACCATGTCTGTTATCATTTCTTCAAGTCTGTGAACGTTTACATTAAAAGCTAGGTGAAAATGTTAGAACGGGTCAGAGATGTCTTAATCAGCCAACAAGTAAACTTATCTACCCATTTCAATACCCTGGCACTCTCAATAGCAAGGATGTTAAGCGTGTTTACGCCATCTGCATTAGTAAGGGAAACTACAAAATACTGAAAACAGCCGAACAAAGAGATACCTGTCGGTGTCGGTTCACCCACCATTATAGCGCAAATAATTTGAGTGTTTTTCCAAGATTCCTTACAAGCGGTTGGAATGCACAGTGAACAGCGTGCACACCGTCACAGCCAAGTACTCAGGGATCCAACCACGTTCAGCGATCGAATTTTTGTTCGGCAAATCCTTTCGGCAATTTGTCAGAGATTTTCTTAACTCCGTTACCATTTACATTTCCCCTGTTCCATCCGCCAGTTTTACCGCAATAGCGCTGCGGTTTTCGTTATAATGTTGACCAGATGGGAGAGAGCCCGTGCCTTGATATACGAAGGGACACGCACATCTCCATTGAGATTTTCCGTTATCTGTTTCGTCTGAAGTAATTGGTCTCGTGCCTCTCCTACGATATAACAACAGCAGCGAGCCGAACATATTGTCGTTCCGAATTCAAAGTGAGCGAGCTCCACGCACTTCTTGCACGTTCAAATCGCCTCAAACGCACTGGGTCCTACCATATAAGGTCGATTGTTGAAAGAGATGTGAAAATATTTGGTATCTGAAATTTTTTATTTGGCCGTGAAATTTGGCCGTGAAAAAAAATTATTTGGCCGTGAAAAGCAATGCCTATGCTCCGCGTCGTCGCAACCTCAGTAAAATGAAAGAAGATATGCTAGACGCGATTCTCCTGCTCAAAGCGTCGCCTTTCAAAACAGCGGTAGTGTGGAAGATCAAGAGCAGTTCAGCTGACTTGGAAAGGAAGCGATATTGGCCGGGGGCCGTCTGAGGAAGTGCAGGAAGATCTGTTACTCGCCAACTGGTTCAGAAGGCCATTAAACCGATGCCTCTACATTGTCATATTAATTCAGATCTGTGCCTGTGGCATATCACGCTGCTCACTTGTTCACTAGCAACGGGAAATTGAGGTTTTTCGGATGGTGATATCCCGGATGTATGAAGACTACGCCCGCTTATCTTACTTGGAATTGATCCAACAACTGTTCCGATATGCCACCACAAAGATTGTGAACAATCGAGAAATCTCGCTTAGACCAATGTACTTTGTGTGTACTTTGTAATGTACTGAGACTGTACTTTTTCCGCCAAGCTCCACCATTCTTAGTTTGAAAATGTCAGAGGCTTGGCACAGCTATAATCGCTACTCCCCCCCCCATCCATGATGGCATCGCTACCCCCATCCGTTCGCGTTAAAAAAAGAGAATGAGCAAGAAGGCTAACTATTACTATATCGCTCCATTCCAGAAACGAACTATCCGGTTCGTTGCAGGCAACACATTGATTGGCATGCGCATATTACAGATGGTCTTTTCCTACGGATTTTCCCCTTTTCAATAGTTGGATATTGGATGGTGCAGTGCAGACACCAATGCTGGATGGTGCAGACTAGACGCGTAAATTTTTAACACGCCAATCCGCCAGCATCTGACCCGCGCGCCTTCGGTCAAGGCGCGGGTCAGACCTGGCGGAGTTTGGTTGTCCGAAATTTTAGCGTGCAACATACTGCACGTGTTTCCTATCCATTAAATTTTAAACACATCCAAAAAGGAGCATTGCACCAGGCATGCTAAAAATATGAAAAGCCACCTTTTGTTTTTGTAGTAAGAATAACAGTGAAACACCATGACAGACGTGATACACCAGTAAACCAGGCAGCATAACCTAAACAGCTTAAAACAAACATCTCACCAAAAAAAGCAACTCAAGAATAGCAACCAACATTTTCAAAGAACGGTCAAATCTCAATGTGCCGCAATTGAGGGATTATTTGATATAAGCACAGCTTATTGTTGCACTTGACTGCTACTGTGAAGACGAGGTGATCTAAAACAAACCATACGTCATAACCAACATCAACAAGTCATGAACAGCAGGGAAAACTGTGTGTCTTTCATTGCCCTAGCCCGCCCCTCGTCATTGCAGCCGCAGTTACCGGTATATAGCATGCGCAAAAGCTGTCGAAATTGACATAGTGGTAATACATAGTTTGTCTGTGAATTTCTAAAGACTTCGGATCGGTGTCTATCCGAACTTCTCTCAAACCTCCTTTTACAACCACATTTAACACGGATGCATCTAGAAACGAAAGTTCACTGGTGTTCATTTCGGGCGAATGACCTCCTTTGACCCTCAGAAAGTCGCAGTGACGAAAAAAGCAAAAAATCTCGTGGCCTTTGAACTCTTTTCATAAGCATTAAACATGATGGTAGGCGGTATTTTCCTAAACGACAAAAGGTTGACCCCGGCCGTTGTTGGTAAGTCATCTTTTCTGACTTTGATCACGTTCAAACGGCACATTTATGGCATCCCTGTAATAAGAAATCAAAATAAGCGTAAAAGCTACCACACAAAACAATGCCTCTACCACACAAACAAATTTGGCTTTGACCGCGACCCAACCTTCACACCTGACACAAGGTCCATGAATTTACTCGTATTCCTAAATTAAATGATCTAGTTTATTAATTAGCCAAGCTTGGCGTGGTTACACTGTGCCGTTAGGAAGGGATGACGGAAAACCCCTCGGGGCTCAATATGATGCCCACCCGCGCGTGCTATGCAAGTTGTCAAAGAAACCACCTCCAAGATGTGTGGCTTCGTCGAACACTCCGCTATCGCATCAGCTTGGAAGATTCCGTAAGAACTGTCTGCACTGACTGTGATGGCCTAGGTTTGACCTAAGATAGGTCATGCAACCTTGCAAGGTATGTCTAATTTTGTCATACAGAAAGATCGAATTTCAATTGGGTATAGACAGGCGGTGTTTGGCGTGGCTACGCTGCGTTGTTAGGAAGGTAAAATGGAAAAACCCTTTGGGGGAGCCAAATTGACCTTCCCTCCCGAGCGCGTGCTATACGCACCTACTCATTCCTGGATTAGCAGCTTGAAGGATGACACGTGGTTCCCAATTGCTTCACTGCACAAAAAGTTGACGGTGCTGGAGCCGCCATTGTCGCCGTCCGTGACAGAAAATTTGGCTATTGTCTCGGCAACATAAAGTGGATCTCAGCCGAAAATTGTGGGTCGCTTAAAGAGAGTATTCCATATTTGCATGTTTTTTTAACTGAAATAGCCACATTGAAGAGCATCTGGTGCCGTTTACAACCTTGTCCTTAGTAATTCCTCAAACCGTCTAGTTTCTGAGCTACACTCCCGCGAAGATGTGCGGACTATTTATACAAAACGCTTCAAGGTCATTCAGGTATGCTGACGCCATAGAAACGCCATTTAAATCCTGCCATCCCATTGGTCATATAGCGCTGAGGACCAGCGCGAAGAAAATCGAGTCTGTCATATCTGGCGTTCATGAACACGATAATCAGATGTTACGGTTGCCAATTTGATTCCATGCGATGTCGTTCAGGCTGTGTAAGCTTCAATGACGATTTAGTTATTTTGTTGTTTAGTTTTGAGCGCTTCCGACCAATAACTAGCATCTCAGAGCTATGGAATGCAAAACAATGGATAACGGTAGAACAGGATCACATGCGCCTGAGACCAAACCGCCGAACTTTAGTTCGGCTAGAGGCCGCTCTGCTGGGTACCCGCAGGGCGCCTGGTCGGGGCTTCCTCCAGGGTCATTTCGGCTCACTCGTGCCCGAGACGCCTCGTACCGGCGGAACGTCGGGAGGATGCACGAATCGCGAATTACGAATTTCAATCAACTTCAATCAAGCCACATTAAATCACAAATCACGTTTTGTGTTAAATGATGCAACAATTTGGACATGGGTGCTAGTAATTAGTCCCAATTGTCGGGAGTAGGGGGGATATTTAATGTTTCACGCCCTTCTTTGGGAAAAGTAATGGCTATGTCTGTTTCCCACCGAAATGTGTTTTTTTTCATTTGTGGGAATTTACTTGCCCATTGGGCACAATTATAACATCCATGGCCAGCTTAGGCAAACGTGCTAGTCTTCTCAGGGGAGTAGTTTCGCAAAATGAGCTCGGGGTGGGGGGGGGGGGGCAATGCAAAATAGCCCAAGTTTACCACAAAATATTTATGAAAAGATATCTCCTCGTATTCTGTCCACTTTCATCACAAAATTGGGGAGGGCTGGAGCTCATTTGATGGGGGAGGGGTTGAGGCCCCAAAACCCCTCAACTGAAAACGAAATTACAACCGTGAGACTATTTACTGAAAATCATGGAAGAGTTTAAAAAAGTTTGGCACGAGGCCCCAAGTCGACGCATCGAGCCCAGCTGAAACAAGACGGAGGTGAATTGACATTTCTCTTATTATTTCATCACCGGACTCCTTAACCAATGCAAGAGGTTCTCTGGCATTAGCAGTTGCGTCCCTGCCCCTGTTATGCAAACATGCCCCCTTGCTGACTCGCGGTTTCTTGCCAACATGGGATCCGCTGTTAGGCACTGTCACGTCTTGGCAGAGACAAGGGGCCTAAGTTTTCCTGCCACTTCCCTCGGCTAATGCGAACCGCCTTCAGTGGCATTTGCGGTCCCCGGCTTCGCTTCAGCTTAGAAAATAGGCCTCCTGGAGCCAGACCGGCACGTAGCCGAATGTTCGGTTCTGATGGGTTTCGACCGACATTAAGGCCCTCATTGTCCCAGCGGGCACCTGATCGGCATGCGCGGCCCGTTGACTGATATACGATGGCCCGGCATTGCACGCCGGGCCGCTGGGGTCTTTAAAACTCTAGAAAGCCCTTCCGACCCTTCAATCCGGCTCTTGGTAATTGGCCCTGTGGGCTCTTTGGAGCCATAAGTGGAGGGGGGAGCATGCCCCTCTGCCAGGGGTTTCGTGACGACCTTCTGCGCGCTTGGCAGTTGCATCACGGATAAGTCTGTGGTGGATATGGACCCGCTGAATAGGGTCACGGGATGCATCCATCACTTCCCCCACACGCAAATCCTCAAGATTTCCCATCGGCATACATCCATCAATGGCCATGGATGTGGTTAGCGCTGGAGTCGCTGAAGGGTCTTCCTAGAGAAGCTCTTGTAGTCCTTACCCCGCTAGATTCCTGACCACAGCAAAATTTGGGAAGATTAAACTATTTAAGGCGCTGCTATGACATTACGACCGTTTCCATGTCCAAGAACTTCAATGGTCAAAGGCCCACAATGCGGTCGAAAACCCAAAAATAAAATGCCTTGGTTCATGACGACCAGGGCACTCATTGGCAATGAGCCGAAGGGCGGCAGTTTAGGGCCAGTGACCACGGGTATGGGTTCATATTCTTTTGTAGACGAATTGAAAACATTTTGTGGCACACAAAAACAATACTTGGTGCTTAATTGTTACTTATACAATATGAACACTTCGAGTGCATTCCAATTAGCAGTTCTCTAACCGTAACTTTCACTTTTTAACTCCTCCTTTTGCAATTTTATTATTTTCAGATTTGAGATAATGAGCTCCTCATATATTTTAGCTGCCCCAACTTTAATAACACTCGTCAAAGCGCGGCATACATCGCAAGCATTGCGCCGTTCATGCAAGCAAACATCGTGTATTTTTCGCTTCTCCATACTTGGTTAAATGGATTCCTTCTATTTTTCTCAAGTTTCCATTGCTTAGAACCTTTTACCGATGATGCACAATTAATTTCTGACATTTCTACTACATAAAAATTACATTCTTTAGTTTTATCTACTCCCCAAGTTAAGCATGATTAAGTCACCACTAAAACAAAATATACGCCATCTGATGAAATTGCGTACAACGAACCTACGAAACCACGAACTTTCGTGAAAGTGGCTTGTTAATGCTTTGTACTCCGAATGTAACATAACGTAACTCCGTGTGCAGGAGGTAACTCCGTAGGTCCGTAGATTCATAACTTCACTTCTTGAAGATAGACCCTGAATGCTAGGGGATTTTTTGTGTCAAAACACGCGCAATGAATGCCTCATGGAGTGCTGAAAATCTCCGCATGATTGCACGATATGCCGGTGACGTATTGTCTGAAAACCTCAGGAGGGTGGAGCATCCGCCTCCCTCTCTATCAAAGCGGGGGTTAACATTGACTCGCATCTCAGTGATGCACAGTGTGTTCTGATAAGGTTGTTCACGCTTTCAATGCCTGCGTCCTTTGGCAGGCATCTGTATGTAGGAACAACACATTCATAGTTATTCGAGTATTGTGCGGCATGTTTTCGAGGGGCTGGTCTTAGTACAACTTGTTTCCTCTCCACACGCGAAAAAGCATCCATGGTCCCCATGCTCAGTTCCGTAATATGCTTCACTCTCGTGTGCTCTGTGGCCGATACCGCTACTGGACGGGCGCTGACTCACACCGTAGATCATCAGAAGGGTTCAGCTCCTTGTACGCACAAATTTCACGGCGATCCTTATCTCTGCCCATGTTGTGCGTCTGGTTCAAAAAATGCGGACAGACATACAAACAGGCGGACATACGTTCGAAACTAAGTGAATGTCATCAGAATAGTTGGTGACATTTTACGTTACGACGTTCAATATAAATACCCTACAATGTATAGGAGAAGGAAAAAAACAATGTCTAGCTATTCCTAGCAGTACTCCGACAGAGGCTCAGCATGCAATGCATAACGGCATGATGTGCAGCTCACAGAGACATGATGTGACTTTTATTCTATTCATGAGTGATATGCCACCCCAGGAAATTTGGCTGGACGCCCACACAGGCACACCCGACCGAGGAGGATTTGTGGTCAGCCCAGGGCACTGGTATGACTCATCGTAGTCAGGTGTCGCCCCTGGAAGTGCCTGTTAGCGATGCCACCCTTTACCCTGTGCCGCACCCACCAGAAAGAATAGCGGCATTTTTTAAACAACATAGCTAGAATGTCAGATACTGCCAGATTATTAGCTTCGTGTTTGCCCGCACCGGAGGCAAGACAAAAAACGATGTTGACAAGACACGCAGTGCATAGCGCAGCTTAATAAACCAACATGCCTGCAGTTCGGGGCCGGATCTCACTGCCTTTGTTGAATTTGGTATCTCAAATTCATTCATTATTGCTCTGATAAGTGTGCCAAGTGACCTGTCATAAATACATCATTAGATGGCAATGCATTTTACCGACCCTTTCCGTACCATGTTTTTTTAGTGACGTGTGTTGATGCCCGCCTAAGCCGCTTTAGATCTGTCGTCAGCACATTTGTCACCTGGAATGTGTGACGTCATGCGTGCTGACCGGGCGTTCGATGTGAGGGCTGACAGGACAGTTTTCACTTCTACCTTCCTCTTTTCTTGGCCTTTCAACTACATCAGACCGCACAACTGTCAGTGCAGCACGCATAACCTACAAAAATTATTAAACACCCTCCCAGCATCATCGTGCCCACCGTCCGTTCAGGCCTAACATATTGCCTATAATATGGCGTATGGAAGTGTGCCCCCTGCTCTGGTATTACGATCTATTCTGCCCATCATTTAAGTGCTGCTTTCCATTTCCACCTAATTTTAAATGTTCACTCAATTTTTGGTAGAAAAGGCTTTTCTCTCACATCTACTTGTACTGGCATGAGGCCCGTCCTTTTTTTAACTCCTACTTGTACTGACAGACCATGAGACTTTATTCGCGATGCGAGGCGCTTGTCCTGGCTTCCTGCCTTTTAGGTTACTCCGATGCTGTTAATGCACTGGGCAACGCAACCACTCACCACACTACTCACTTTCCATGGTTATACTTTTATGAGACAGTCCAAGTCTTCTTATCACAAGCTTGGGTGGGGTCAACTGGACCCCCGGAAGGCTTTTCCAGAATAATTTCGAATGGCGCGGTGAAGCCGTGCCTGAATTTTACACAGATGTAGACAATTAAATATCGGATCGTCTGATATCAGATATTTAGACGTACCTTATAAGGTCGCTGACCCACGACAAGTCACATTCAGGCCATGCTTTCAAGGAAGTTAATTTCTAGGTAATCATTCAATCTGATGCAACAACGGAGTGCCAAACGAACCAATACTTCTCTGAGACACTATCTTAGGAACATAACAATTAAATGAGCCAATTAAGTCGACCTAGGATTGGGTACAAAGGTTAGGCCAAGGTCAAAACCAACCTGTTTTATTACTGTGGGGCTCACTAAAGGGATAGTTTCTGGTGCTCAATTCGAATTTATTGATGACAGGAATCACATGATTTATCTTCCATGAACTTTTTAAAGGTCGGAATAGGTCAGGACCACACTGCCTAGCGTATTCTTTGACGCTCTTTCAAACGCAAAACTCAAAGCAGTCTTGAATGATTTTGGTTACCATGACCTTTAAAGGGTCCAACTACGTCACTGACTTTAAATGAGCATGTGACCGTTTGCCTAGAACAATTATCTGAACTCCAGGGGCTCTTTGGAGACCAACCTAGAAGTTGACTTTGCTTGATTTTATTTGACCCGAAAGTCATGACCTAGGAATCCCAAACTTTGACCTGGGTGAGTTCACGTACAGGTTTACACACCCTGTACGTAAACTCACTTATCAAATTTACACCCTATGAATTTGGCGTCTCTAGCTCTCTTAATTTCTGAGATTGCATGGGGTCAAATTCACCACCATCCTAGCAAAGGGTATCCAACAGTCCACCTGGGCGCATGTTATCTATCCTGATTTTTCATTCGCATTTTCTCAAAATTATACACGTGCTGCAGCCTCCCGTACTCACAAACACAAGAGGTGCCGCATCAAATTCGCGCTTCGTTGTCAGAATGGCCTACTTAATCAGGTAGCAGCTTCTCTCCATGCTACCGGGCTGTCAGAAAACCTTGGCGGCAGCGGCAGCCGGCGCGTGACGCCACAAACTACGTGACTTTTCGGTCACAAAACGTGACGCAGTGAGAATACTGGACCATGATTGGTTCTGGAAGACATTCTGACGACAGATCTAACGCGGCCCTAAACAGCTTAAACCATTCGGTGTCGGTATTTTGCAGTTAAGATATACTATGTTGCATATTACATCATGTCTGATATTAATATTTGCATCGTTAGTTTTTTATTCAAAGTTTGCATGTAGAGTGAGCGACCTTTAAGAAGCCAGGAAACGTTGGTCAAAGTTGTACTAAATAGCGATTATATTAATGGCACTAAACATTTCGAGTTTCGCTCATCCTCAAAAATGAAAATGTTTCAGAACGTAAGGTTTATGGTTCAGGGTTCATGGGATTCAGGCACTGCCTGTCGAAGCTGATGATCGTGGTGTGTGCTGTTCTTCTCTAATATTCTTTGTCAGATATTCTTCCGGCTTACCCGGCCGTATGTACGTTTTTTGTAGCCTTGTAAGTGGAGCTGCTTAGGAGGTGTTGGGAGTTTGGGTGATTTTTTAAAATCATTTTATGCCCACGTTGGTACATTTTGGGCACATTGCATGAATGGACTTGATTTTCAAGTGTTTGATCCAGATCTCCTGATAAAAAGGTTGTTGCCCCTACAAAACAATTTTGGACTCATATTGTCAAAAAACCGGAGCTGGAGGCTTCTAATTCTTATGCTGCATGCATTTTGCAGAGTCGATATTGTGCGCACCGAAATTTCGCGTGTTGGTATTTTGCTATGCCAATATTTTACGGAGTCGGAAGACTGCCTTTGAATGTTTTACGTAGCCATATTTCGTCTGCCGATACTTTTGGTTGATTTTTGGTCTTGTATGCATTGATTTTTCATGACACATTGAGTTATTTTAAGCGTCGAGTGAATCATCAATATGCCGACCATCAGATCTAGCAAGGGAAAATACCTCTCCTTATGAGCGACTTGGGACAGCGATCGAATTGAAAAACTCGCTGCCTCTACTTATGACAACGAAGCTGAAACTTATCCCATACAACACGACGCAAGGTAATTTCTGCAGTCGGACGGCAATGTGCTACATCACGACGTGTTGTAGTCTACTCACTTCAACTTCTAATACTACTTCACATAAAACTACTTCACGTACAACGATTAAATCCAGCTTTCTGCAAAAGTGGAAAGCTAGAGAATCTTACAATACGAACGAAGTCGATACAAAAATGATAAACAACACCAGTATTCTGAGACGTTTCATTCGACCACTGGCGCACGGATCTGTGCAGATGGTTCCAAAAATCTGGACGCGCTCAGAACCAATAGCAGTTGTCACATCGGTGTTTTCTGTCTTGAACATCACACAATGAACTGCGGAAAATATCAAATCAGGGTATGCAGCCCTGAATATTCTGTTAATGTTAAAACGCCGTCGTGGAAGCCGCAAATGTCAAATTCATTCTTCTGAAAATAAATGGCTAAATTGTGCGGCATTCTGAATGATTGTGAAGGACTCATTTTGATAGCGCCAATACTTTCAGATCGGGCAGCATTTCCGACTAGCCGGTTATGGATCTATCTCAATGTATTCTATCTCAATCTAATTAGTTATATATTTCAATCCAGATATAAATATGCATATACAGTGTATATGCATAGATATAAGCATATATCAATATATACGTATATATATATATATATATATATATATATATATATATGTAGTATCTCAATCATTTGTCTGTTATCTGAACTGATGATTTGTCCAGTGCATAATCCACATAAAAACACACGTCGCTATTTTAAGCGAGACGAATCACTCAAATACGACGAAAGCTGCGGGCAGTTGTTGCATCATGTGTTAAAGCCCCATGTGTGTCCATTAAAGAACAGGGTAATATAAATCATACTGAAATGACATTTTCAAACGAAACTCTTTTGATTACCTCAGCAATTTCTCGCTATATGGTTGGCCATTAACGCCATTTTGCATGAAATGAGGGTGGATATAAGATGGAAACGTGACGGTAATCGGATTATGGACACGACTCAGCTCAGCACGCTCTGGTTTCCCTCTGAGATGGAAGCGACGTGCGTAAAAAGGACACCCGATCCGAGCTTTTTGCATGCCTAAAATCACTCTCCCAACAAAAGTGTGCCGAGATGCAGCGTTCGGTACGGCCTCAGCGGGTACAGGTGCAGGGCTGACCCCGTGCATGGGAGTTCAAGTGCGCTCCGGCATCCAGTAGCTACAAAGCTCATGATCATGCTTGCTCTTTGCTGCTAACTTGTGAGACGCCGCTTTATGCTACATGGGAGGCAGCACTTCTATTTTTGGGTGGGTCTGACCGTATTCATTTAACCACGGACTGCTCCAAAATGGCGTTTGCACAGCCACCGAACCCTCATATCAGCCCTGTTCACATTGGGGAAATAAATGGTTGCCATATTGGAACAAAAGTGTGCCAATGATTACGATCTCCGTAATTCTCTTGCGCAAGTGTTATCGTCCAAATTTGTGCTAAAAGTGCGTTTGTGCTTCTGCTTTACAACCAGGCTATGCAGCTGACTGCAATAACTTAAACATCTTGTATCACATTTCTGTGTGGAGGATATGGTAGCTTGGAATGAATCTGTGCCAAGCTACCATATTCCATATGGTAGCTTAGCCGTCCCGGGCTGAACAGCCTCGCTGCCATATGGCCATTTTTATCGGTCTTGATTTCTGGAAACTCTTCGTTGATTGGTCAAGTTTAGTTTCTGCTGCCAGGAGGTGTTGGAAGCTGCGTGTGGACGAGGATTAAGGCGTAAAAGCACCACGTATAGGGTGACGCTGGCTACTACTTTGATGCTGTTGGTATTGTGGTGTGTCGTAGTGTTGCTCAAGTTGTAGATGAAAACATGAAATCTGCATGGATTTCCCAGAAAGTAGTTAAGGTTTTTTAAATAGGCACTTCAATGCGACAACAAAACGCTGCACAGCTCGACTCAAGAGCGCCACGTTACTAGCAACTCGAATACACAAAAATTAAAAACCCTACAGCTGGACAGCTTTGGTGCCAGTCTGGCAGCATTTTCAATTCCCTATGTAAACAGGGCTATTGTCACCCGTAAGTTCTTCCGGGCTGTTACTGATCTTGCGCTGATTAATTTGACAAACGATTGTAACGGATTGTGTCTGTGAATAGTATGTAATGGGTGCTGCCTTCCGATCTCACGAATAAACGATATCGGAATCGAAGAGCTGCGCGATGCCGACAAGGACCGAACAGTTCCGAGGAAATCTTCAGAACTTTGGCTGACACAGGTATCCTACTTAGCTATGTACACATAACTTTACACATGTAGCATCAAGTGGATGGCACAGCATTTCCGACGCGAAACGTACCTCATATATGTAGCATGTTGGCTCAAAGTTGGTACCGATTAATGATGACGCAGCCAACTGGCCCGCGCGGTGGTTTCAGATGGTAGGTGGCTTCTGTCACATGTCGACTTAGGTGACGGCGTATGGCTGCCTCGTGTCGACTTCAGCTGGCACGCTCAAGTCGATCGTGGTATCCGAAACTAAAACCGCCGCCGTCGTTCGAGGGGGCTGGACAGATAGGATAGGGACTAGAGGGGCTCCAGTGAGCACGATTGAGATGCCAGCTCCAGCTATCCTGAGTAAGCACTGGCAAAGCCGTCCGTTCCCGAGGTCCAGCAGCGGCGATCATCCAAGGCTCTTCGTCCTCAGAGCAGCGGCATCGGGCCCCTAGCAGCAGTTTAGCTTTCTGTGTTGTTACACGTACCGGCGACGCGCTTCGCGGTGGCAGCCGCAGCCGCCGGGGTTGATCTGAATATGCGGCCGATAGCGACCGACACGGAAGTCGAATGGCTCCAGACTTAATGCTGATTCAACGTTGGTGGCCAGTTCCACTTGCTTTGACAAGGCTGAGGCCGGTTGTCACGGCCAGCTTCGGCAAACCTCTCTACAAGGCGTGTCCGCCTCGGACGGGTCTGAAGGGAGGCAGCGGAGGAGCATTTAGGTATGCCACAGCCATCGCGCTGCGTCGGTGACATCCCAGAAAAGGTCAGGTTGCCGCACCGACAGATATCGGCATCAGAGTGCTGAACTGTCCGAACTGGCCGCGACTTGGCCCGGAAGGTTTATGAGTGTGCAGTGCTATGTGGCGGGGGGGGGGGGGCTAGCTTACGCCGGGTCTGATGGCGAGGGGTCAGTGAATGCACGATGATCTGTTCGGAAAGCACAGGGCTTAACATGTTCGAGTAACGCACGTTGAGCACGATACGGTTCCCGCCAGGTTATCAACCATTTACAAGGCTGGTACCGTTGTCGAAGCTCTTACAGATTGTCTGCGTAACCTGGTAGCACTATGAGCGTGCCATGAGCTAACCAAAAGTAATCAGCATTGAAGAACCGTCAATATTTCCACTCCGGAACAGGTTAATCGCCTCTCACATCAGAACACAAACCTTTGTGCCCGTCTCCCTGAAGGCTGTGTGAGAGCGGTATCACAAATAACTTCCGTCATGCAGCACAGCAAATCGTCGCTCCGAAACCCCACTCTGGCCGTCAGGCATACGGAGCAGCGACCCGCCACCAGTGCTGTAACCTTTGCTCACGAGATTGGTGCAAACGCCCGAACGTTTAGCCGGTGTTACCAAGCCTGTGCTGTTTTACCCGGCTGTTCAGCTGGAGTTACCAGGCCTGTGCTGTTTTACCCGGCTGCTCAGCTGGGGTTACCAGGGCTGTGCTGTTTTACCCGGCTGTTCAGCTGGGGTTACCAGGCCTGTGCTGTTCTACCCGGCTGTTCAGCTGGGATTACCAGGTCTGTGCTGTCTTACTCGGCTTTTCAGCCGGTGCCACCAGACGTCGGTGGCGTTGTCAGAGAATGCACATCCCTACAATATGCGATCATCCGTGAGGACATCGACTCACTTTCCTACGAGCATACCGAGCTGATTCTGAGGACTTGACCAACATGCTATATGACCGCCTCCAACGTTCCCGGGGTTCCCGCTCGGACCTCGCTCAACAAATTCCTTGTTGGACAGCGGTCAGTCCTTTTCCGTCATTGATGCGGGGTGCCGGTGCTTGATATTGCGGTCAAGTGGCTAAGAGTTTCGTTATCGGCACTAAAGAAGCGTAGCGAAAAATGACCGCGTCCACATGTGTTTCATGCAGGGTTGTTATAACCACGTCCACATGTGTTTCATGCGGGGGTGTATGACCACGTCCACATGTGTTTCATGCGGTGTTGTTATGACCACGTCCACGTGTGTTTCATGCAGGGGAGTTATGACCACGTCCACATGTGTTTCATGCGGGGGTGTTATGACCACATCCACATGTGTTCCATGCGAGGTTGTTATGACCACGTCCACGTGTGTTTTATGCGGGGGTGTTATGACCACGTCCACATGCGTTTCATGCGGGGGTGTTATGCGCATAATTAGTTGGGAGGCTGAGCAGGAAAAAATATGGCTGAACCTTCATTCAGAATATGCCCAAACGTGGGAACACCGCAATTGCGGCGAGTTTTTCTCTGTCACATTTTGAGAACAGTGCGGAGACGGGAACCTGAATAAAAGAACTACATCTCTAGTACTATGCGATTCAGATTACTAAATATTTTGGTAAACAAACACTGCGCACATCCTCGGTTCTTTAAGACGATCGAGAACTTTATTTTGCTAGAATATTCACAATTATTGCATTTTGCTCGAATATTCACGATTATTGCATTTTGCTTCAAACGCGAGGGATGACAACAAACTGACCCGTGCATTACCAGGAAATGACTATTGGCTGACATGCAACATGTCAGTGACGAGTCAAGCAGCCTCTGTGTTGTGCAACCAATGTTGGACAGCGGCAAGAACAAACCTTAGATATGCGCAGTAGCAAGTACGCTACCACTCCATAATCACTTTTTACATAGAAATCTACCAGTGCCTTTTGTGCGGCATGAGACAAGCGAGGTGATAGCAAACGTGACGAACGTCGTGCAGATGATACCTAAATACAATCGAAAAGGCCTGTCGTCTCCGTGAGCCTGTGTAGATAGGAGTTTCAATCCGCTGGAATATTCTACCTTGATGAGCTGGGTAGTAAAGTTGCTGCTTGAAGCCGACTAATGCTGTTGCACAATATGACCTTCCACGACGACGCGCTTCAAAATACCAAGTGATCGTCATCTTATTTGAGCCGATCAAGGCCTTACAATTTTGATGGGTAAATCAAATCGATTTGAAAAAGTTTGCGGGTTTTTGGTGGCTGACCAGTTTTTAAACAACGCTGCTATTTTCGGTGGGGTGTGGTCATGACGAATGGGCTACGCACCCTGTAGCATTTTTGCAGACTATTTATGTAAAAATACCGAAGCCGGTGAATCCAATGATTGCTGACGATTTCGCGCGGGTGCCGGCACATTTTGACCAACACTTTTCATGTACGATTGTATGTTTTCTCATCCGGCAGTAAAAGTGTCATTTTGCTACAAACGTTCCAACTGGTATGACTACTCGACATGCAGTCTCTCTCATAATGATACGTTTGCAAAGCAATCAAATTATTGGTAATTTCTGGATGAGAAAAAGTTTTGCAATGTTCGCTGATGAGGATAATCTAAAGAATTCACGTCAGCAGCCCGTACAATATGCTCCATTTCATTTAGCAACGATATATCGCCGCCAACAGGCTTGCCATAATTTCCTAGCCGGCACGTTGAGCACAGTGACAGAGGGTTTGCCGATACTCAAACTGGTTTCCAGCCTGGTGACCGCAGACTGGATTCCAGAAGAGTTAGATCAATTAACATGCCCCTACTGCACTGGGACCGGAGGCCTGCAGGAACGACAGGCACATTATAACTTCCGGCATCGGTGATTCCGATGCTTCGCGTGAGTGTTTCCAAGGCTGCAGACCAGAGCTTTTCATCCTGGCTTGCTACGGCTGGGGCAACTCGAAACCTGGCCGACGGGCTCTAGTGGTATTATATAGTTCTGCAGCTAAGTGTCGGCATTTCTGATGGTATGACGCAATTCGGTCCTTGTCATGCTTCCAAGGCGTGCCAAGCGTAGGGTGGGTGGTGGCAATATAATTCGGAGACGCAAAAATTGGTCGACTGAAACTCGGTGCAAACGGATTGAGCTTTTGGTCGGTCACGGAAAAACTTCGCAGACTCATTTTGGGCAGACAATGATTTCAGACCTGTTGCACGTCATCACATGTCTTACATACTTAGAAAAGGAATGTAAATGACGGACAACTTCGGCACTGTAGACAAGGGATTCCTTAATTAAGTAGTGCATTTTTTTACAGCAAATGGTTTGAATCTTTCAGCAAGACTCGGGACAACCAGGTAAGACGGCATGCACGTGGCAACTCATTGCTGTTGGTGTACGTGTTACCCCACGCTGACTTTTTAGCAGTATTCCCGCTACAAAAGCTGCTGCGTGGTGCCCCTGGATGACCCTCACATTTCATTAGCTTTTGGCCCCTGCTGACTACCCTTTGCATTTAGTTTTCCATTGGCGTCAGGTGGCTGAACTCGATAGATTGTTTTTCATTGGCAATATGCCAGCGATACCTGTTGACTGACCTCCCGTCACGCTCCGCCGCGGGCGTCTGCTGACTGACCTGCCGTCCCGCTCCACCACGGCGTCTGCTGACAGACCTGTCGTCCCGCTCCACCGCGGGCGTCTGCTGACTGGCCTGCCGTCCCGCTCCACCGCGGGCGTCTGCTGACAGACCTGTCGTCCCGCTCCACCGCGGGCGTCTGCTGACTGACCTGCCGTCCCGCTCCACCGCGGACGTCTGCTGACTGACCTGCCGTCCCGCTCCACCGCGGGCGTCTGCTGACTGACCTGGCACACTCGTCCAGTTGAATGCAACAGGTGGCCGTGAACAGAAGCAAGGCGCACGTTACGTGGTGCTTGAACAAAGGGTCACTCTGCTGGTGGTACTCCAGCTCTCGGTGACCGTCTTTGAACCAGAGCGCCACCGGGTTCAGCTCCTCCGAGCTCCAGCACTGCCTGAGGGGATCGTGGCACGACCGGATGTCAAACATCCGTGGCATCCTGCTGGAAGACCAGCTACATACATATATTATCAACACTCAATTTTTGAACACTTCTCAACGTGAATTGTGTGTAGGGCAGCACTCACACTCGCAATTACCAGTCCAGCATCGTAGCGCTCGACTTCAACACAGCAGAAGCATTTGACACGAGGAGGTGATACTGGCTATTCTGACCCTCGTAATACAGAACTCGTGTCTGGCCACTTATATCAAAACACCAACTGCAGCCAGCCATCGATGTACCACTCGCTAAAACGTCTGCCATACCTGCCCAAACTGCCGCCGTCCACAGCAGGTCCCATACTCTGTTCGGTGGTGCACACACTCCATACCCCGACCTACTTTGTATTTCGTTCGTGATATCAGATTGCATAATTACATCTGACGTGGGTTTCCACGCATCCGGCAGGACCCATGGCCTTCCGCAATCACTCAGGCACTCCTGCTTCTTGACTTTTGAAGCTCTCCCGGAGGCCAGCACCACGACGTCACGCCAAGTCAGTGTGGCCAGATATCAACTCGCCCCCCTTCCAGATATCCCCCCCTTCCAGATGGCCAGATATCAACTCGCCCCCCTTCCGAAGCAGGCTGGGCGCACAGCACAGCAAACCATATCCATAAGCAGCGATGGCTAAGCTCGTGTGGGCAGAAGATTCGTGGGATTCATTCATAGTCTGCTGGTATATTGATGCAGTTTTTGCTCCAGTTGCGAGTTGCTTTTGGTTTGGTTTGCTGTCTTTTGCAACTACGCTGAACTCTGGAACCCCTGCTGCTATTGGAATGACATCGGCCAAGTCCATCGATAGAGCTAAGGGCGTTTTGCTGCCGGCAGTGCCATCCCTAATTGAACAGAACATCGTCCCATCCTCCTCCCCCCTCTCCCCCCCCCCGTCTTCCCTCCACATACTGACGCGAGGCCCGCCCGGATTTGGCTGGGCTTAAAACATGCCTGCTTTATCCGTGCATCGTATCTCAGTGTGCGCGCCGCGTGATTAGTGTAAGAGACGCCACATAGCCATGTGTTCGTGGGCGACTGCCAAGCATTTCGCCTTAAAATTTATGCACCTTGTGAGGATCGGTATGGGTGAGACTGAGAGAGAGATGAATCTTCCCCTTAATTTCCGTTTGTCTTTGTTTTTCTTGTAGTTTCTGAAATGCGGCCCCCTCACATTTGCAAGCAGCCAGTTTACCATACGTAAACAAAGTTTTGTCAGACTCGCAACCAACTTATTGGCTGATGTGTTGCATTTCGGGCACAAGAATTCCTTGTGCCTACCAAGAACGTGAATGTTTGGATTGAGGTCCGTCCCGGTGGCTCAGTTGGTTAGAGCGCCTGCCTTCCGATCCACCCACCCGTAGCTGGGTGGGTTCGAGTCGCTTTAGGGCGCTCGCTATTTGCCCTTGACAGGTATGGCCTGCGGCCGGTGGCAGCGGTCGCGCTAAATGTCAGTTGACGTCAGAGGGCAGGACGGACCGTGCCAAGCATTGCGGCACGTTAAGCTTTCGCCACTAAATTCTGCCGTTGCCTGGGATTGCGCGATCGGATGGTGGGGGTCAGATCTCACACAACAAGCACTGCTTAGCGTGGGCGCTGATCTCAGAAATCCATCCATTCAAGGGTTCGGATCAAATTTATAAAAAAATTAAAAAGGTTGTAAACTCGTTGCATGTGTTTTGAGCTGCGGCTTGGTCAGCCATGTCAGGTCTGAGTGCAGAGTGTACTTTCAGGGATACGAATTACACATCCTGCATGGTTGCATCACGAAGTGTAGGATCAGAGAACAAATCAAAGGCGATCGATCACAAGCACATGCAACTTCGATGTTGAACATACAAATCATTTATTTGCTAAATGGAGCAAAGCAACAGCAATAGCGTTCTGTGAGCGAATATTTCGATTTCAACGCGCAGCCAGATGCGCAGTTCAAGAAGACACCGGTCGCGGGGCCATCAGCACACACCCTTTACCAACGTGACTAATGATCAGATAGCCGGAAGCTTTGATCTTGAAGCTGGCCTTGGCGGAATTCCTGGCGAAGGACTAGTGTCCCTAAATCGCTGGTAAATTGGAAATGCCGACGTGCTCACTTGGTGACAGTAATAACGCCATTCTGTGACTCACGAAGGTTGTCGCGGAATGCAATTATCTTATGAATATTCCCGGACGGATGAAAGCCAGGCGGCAACATTGCCTTCCAATGAATTCCCTTAGCTGAATTGTCACTCGCATAAGTGTCGGTTACGATTAACACCCTGTTCCAATGTACCAGCACTTCTGACAGCAAGACTTTGCGCTATGCAAACTTCGCATGGAATTTATTAGATTGTCGATCAATGATGCTCAAAATGCAGCAGTCCCATAGGCCCACGACAAATCATGGAATTCCGAGATGATTACGGAACTTCGCAGTAGCAAAAGCGTTTTACTATTGATGAAGACAAACTTGTTTTAGTAAAGAGGGGTTTCTTAATATGAAATGAACAAATGATTTTCACTCGGGACTTTCCCAAACAAATGCTTGCATGACGCTATGGCGTACACACGTATCGGTTTAACCCCGTGCTATGAGACTAAGCAAATAACAATGCGTACATATATATATATATATATATATATATATATATATATGAAAAGATACATTACACCAATTTCTGATCAGCACCAACATGAGCGATCAAACGCACCACCGCTTGATCACGTCGGCCAACTGTCAGCCCCGTGACAAAGGTCGGAATCGTCGCGTTTGTCTCAGCGAGCGAAAGAAATAATTGGTGATGTTTAGTTCAGCCCTTTTCAAGAAATTTCGTAAACATGACAACTTCGTATTCATGATTGTTGCCTAACAGCGCTTTTCAAAAGCGGTCTTTGCGCGCGAGGTGCCAGGTAACTCCACCAGAGGATAGCAGACTTCGTTTGAGCTTGGGGAGCGTAGGCAGGTACCGCACCCCCAACACAACTCACACGCGGGAGCACGGTTAGCCCAGTCGTCCCTCCCCCCCCCCCCGCGTACACAGACAATATCCTCCCTAGCAGAGAAAAGCGGCGTACAGAGCACTCGGTAGGCCGCAATACACCGCCTCCCCCTCCCCCCCCCCCCCCCTATTCTCTTCTCGTCAGGCCGGCCAGAAGTTTGTTCCGCCCAGATCAGCGCACACTTTTTTATAGACAGCTAGTCCTCGCATAACGTCACCATCTGGCGGAAAAGAGCGACAAATATGCACTGTGCACACTCGTCACCCTCCACCAGGGCCCGAGCGCGCCCTTGTCACTGACCTGCAATCGATGGTTGACATGCCCAGGGGGAACAGGTTCGCCTCCACCGACGACATGCTCTGAAAAGACGGTCACGAAGGCAGGTCACTACATCACCACTACGTCAGGTCAGGTCAGATCAGGTCAGGCCAGGCCTAGTCAGCAGGGTCCGTGACCACGCAGTGGCTTATCGTCGTTAAAGCACATCACCGCCTCAGTGGGTGAGGCGGTGATGTGCTTTAAATGTGCTTTGAAAACCATTCCATCAGCTGAGTGATCTCCCGCGGCAGTGAGTGAAAGGAAGTCAATGCTGTTAACGACCGCGATTCGAAATCGCGTCTCGGAGGTGGACAGAAGGCCTGACTCGTGTGTAACCTGGGACATCTGACAAAGGTAGTAAGACTTTTAGACTGTTGGAGATGAGCATCGGCCGGGTCAGAGGTGGTTAAGTAACAAATGCATACATGTATGGCGTTTTAAGGACCTGCAGGATCAAAACGCCGCTAGACCAATGGCCACGTAGAAGCCATATTTTATGCGGAAAATTATGTTCGCCACTCTTCAGTAAATTCGGCGGAGCTCCGTTCATTGCGGTGTGGGAAACGTTCAGCAGCTTCGCCTGGCAAGGAAGGGTTGACACCATTCCTCATTATGGAAAGTCGGAACTTGATATGCAGCCACAGACAGGGCTTACATTACCCCTAAGGCCTTTCGAACTTAATGGCATGAGTTTTACACATTGCAAACGCCCAATCACCAAGATTCCAGGCAAGTACCACCCCTTCATGGGGCCATGCAATATTTGCTGGAAAATTACGCTTAACCAGCACCTCCTGTCGCATTGCTGGTCGATTTTTTACCGCACAAGGACTCAACAAAACTGGGAGCTGAAGGTCTTCCTTGCGCATACCAAGCGCAACTCTTGTAACGTTATAATTTGCCAATTTTACGGTCTTCACGCAACGAAAATCAGTCAGGCAGATTTCAATTAGTATGATAGGATTGTGGACTGTGAACTGACACATAGTAATGTGTTTTGTGAACGATACAGATGGATTGTCAAAACCCGACTACATCTCTTGAGTCACCAGGACAGCTGATTTGGTGCTAAAATGGTTGAAGCATGGTGCAGTTGGGGGAGACATACAACTTACTTTGCTCCGTGTTCCACAGCCGGGCATATTTTCCGAACGTCGATATATAATCAAGCACAGTACGCATCACCACGTCAAAAAGTAGAACTTAACAACTCTAAATTTACATCACAATTGTTAACAAAGCTCGTGTTTGTTCAAAAGACTTATTTTTGAGCATTATGCAGCCTCCAGCAGGTGGCGAGTGCATGGTTGGGTAGCTTCAGAATGGCTTAAAAGATTAAATGTGTTTCCCACTTATTTGGAGGATGGAGATATAATGACCTAGCGGTCAGCGTCTTTGGCTCCCAGGTGGGGGAAGGGGGGAGGTGCATTGCGTTACCCCGGCCCCAGCTGCGGTATGGCCTCTGAGTGGAAACATGGCTTCTGCAGTCGCTGACGCTCCATGAGGGGGGGGGGGGGTGACAAACCTCACGTAGAAACAACCAGCGAGAATGAATGCAGGTGTGTAGATATGTTCTCATGCGCCATCATGGATGCAGCCTCAAAATTCCCGATGGGAGGGCGAAGATCTCAAACCCGCAGAGGCTGTATTCTGCTTGTATTCTGCGTTCGAATAAGCGAGAGAATTCTGGTAAAACAGAAACAGACCGAGAAAAGTATGGGGGGGGGGGGGATTGAGGGGAGCAAGGTCCCTCCAAAGACGTACAAAGTCCCACCCTTGCCTGCTATGCCGATGCAGTAGCACAAGCAGCAGTGTGTAGGGTAGGTCACTGATGTTTTATGAGATGTTAGGCCTTAGGCACTTCTGTTGAATAACAGGGGTGAACCGTCGTGAAAATGGCTACAAAGCATCCAACCACCTAATACATATCGACACCGATACCTCTAAGACCACCTAACGCATTAGTGGTCTTGTGAAGCATACACCAGTTGAGCAACAGCGTCCGTAGTGGACTTCCGGATGTCAGAGTAAGCATGGCAACATCTCGTGGTGTCCAATAACCTCTCATTTATAAGCTTAAGGTTAGGGTCTAGGTTATAAGCTGAGGGTTAGGAACGGGCTGCCCGTTCATACTTGGAGCCTTCAGACAGGGCACTCAATCTGTGGCTGCACCGCAATGTTCGCATCAGACCCATAACAATTGCATGTCATGTGTTGAGAATTCCTTAAGGTTATCGCCCAGAAGGCAGTCCGGGATGCTGCCTAGCTCAACATTTTGGCTAAATTGCTGACAGTCAACACCCAGAATGCAGACTGTATTTATTATCAGAATCCAGCATCTGTCCACTCTGCCATTCACATCCCATTCCTTTCAAACGAAACAAATACTTTGGGACCAGTGGTTGGCCATGTGGGCTGGCAGAGTTTTGACAAGGCCACTTACATCGACATTGCGCAAAGTGGCCAGGTGCTGTCTACCAGCCTGTATCACTATAGCAGGCCACATGAGCAGGAAATGTCCGCTCCCTAAGGCCGACAGAACGAATACACGATACGAAGAGCAGCCACTGCTTACGCCGGCTGATCGGGAGGAAGCACAGGCTCGCCGCTAAGGCTCGCCGGATACGGAGCTGGCGCATCCACCGCTAGAGCCGTCCAGGTGGAGGGGATGCAAAGCCACTTCTGGGCAGGCCGGGTGGGGAAACAGTTACTTTCCCTATTGCAGCTAAGGGTGAGATACGAGGTCGACTTACCGCGAGGCCGATGTTGGCGGCTAGTGCCGTCTCGTTAATGTTGGCGAACGGTTTGTCCGCACCCCAGCACTCCACGTACTTCCGTTTCCTTACGGCGGCCATCTTGTGGCACGCGGCGCTCGGCTGGGTCGGCTTCTGCAGCGACAAACACACCGCCTATGTCGAGCAATCGCACGCGGCCGTCGAATGATAGGCCAATAATTTTTCGTTATTCTGTGCTCGGTTTCCAGCTTTCTAAAGAACGGTTTATTACGGATGGGTATTAGATGGATACAGCTATGCAGCACGTTGCGTTTTTTATTGAAGATGGGAGATGAAGATTGAACCTAGTTTCGGGGAGGCGACTAGTGCATAGTGTGTCCTTAGTGCATAGAAACACAGCTATGAACTTAAGGAGAATGTTCCGCACTTGGAGAGATTGAGACAAGCACCAGTTATGATATCATAACCTCACTTGTATTTATCAGTACGCCGCAAGGTCCAAAAGACTGCTCTAGACAATACAATTTCACCATGAAGTAAATATGCTCCTCAATGCGTGCATGTTTGATGGCGGCGTGAAACGTCTTTGTGACGTCAGATTCGCTGCGTAACTGGCCGTGTCAGAATTACCACTGTAGCGGACGGGTTAACTCACCTGAAGTACATCAACTTGCCAAGAGGTCGTTTGTGAACTGGTGCGTTTTTGCTGAACCTGAATATTGTTAGGTGCGCCTAGTTTTGGCCCTTTTTCGTGATGTTTATGTATATTTGGCCCTGAACTTAGATTTTCACTTGGATTCATCTGCTCGGTTATGGTGTTGTTTTCAAGACATTCAATTGCGTGTTTGTTATAAATGATAGCACTGCCCACAGTCCTGTATTACGTGACACAAAACAGACTCGTGTTTAAGCTTGCACACAACGCTTAAAACTGGTTGGAGGCCAACTGCTGTCCATTGATGCTGCAAAATGACGTAATGATGTTTCCATGAAGTCATACATGCCTGGTTGACGTTCAGAAAGGCTTCCTGAAATAGCATGCACCAGGCGGCATGCGTCAAGCTCAGAAACAGGAGGGATTCAAGTCTGAAAAAGACATGTTCTTTTAATCGCATTCAGTGATGCTCAGAACTCCATGGCGGCTCAAACCCCCAAACAAATGTGAAAGACTGCCTATAATGGCTTTTTCATCAAGAGAGGCCAACGGCTGGCAACTATTGTATCAATGATACAAATAAATAGCATAGCCTTAGATTACTCAGACGTGCGAAACTCCATTGTTAACTGATAAAAATAGCTTGACAGCAATTATTCTTGTTTGAAATTATTGTTTGAATGCCAACATTGCCCGGCTCATGGTAGGACTCCTAAACCTGGTGTATGTTTTGGCGAATGTTTTTCCGCATCGGTGGTTCATATTGGAGCGCGCCAGACCTCCCTGGCCAATGTATGACAGACATGTGGGGCTGAGTCCCAGGCACGGACATGTGTGGTTGTCAGTAACGTTGGCTTTACGACGCGGGCGACACTCGGCAGCCAAGCGTCGACAAATGCACCACACATGACAGACCATCTGATGGGCTATGGTCGCGAATCGCCACGGGGTTCGCCTCGTGAAACACTTGAATCCCACTGATTAACATCATGGCCGCAACAATCATTTTGCCGAGGCCCGGAGTGACGCTGGATTACCTACAGCCAACAACCCGCTTACTGTACATAAGTTGGTTCAGCGTGCTTAATAATCCCAAGCTAACAACGCTAGCACGCACGCAAACACGTCCATAATTGGATACCGAAGTCGGAGCCGGCCGTAGCCTACGCCCAGCCGACACCTGACCTGACCTCAGGCAGGAGGTCAGGTGCGTGCGGACGGGGGTGGCCTGTGCCCAGCCGTGACCTGACCTGACCTGAGGTGGGACGATCAGGTACGTGCGGACGTGCGTCTCAGCGATGTACCAGTCGCGAAGATGGCCATCGCCCGGTTCCACCTCGTAGGCGCCGTCCAGTTGGTTCAACGTTGCCAAGGTGATATGCACGCGCCTGGGGCGACAGCAAGGTCGGTCATGTTCATACGGGGAACCTGGCGTCACTGGAGCCAGTCTGGCGTCCGAATTCATCAGGTCCTTAGTCAGAATCGGCGGTTACACATGACTCACATCAAACCGTGATGAATGTCGAGAAAAAGATACGCTTCTTTCGTTGCACACGTAATGGGTCAACGCATCTGTTTAGTACTTGAAGAATACAGAACTGAAGGCACTGTGCGCCATCCACGTCGGGTGGTTGAAGAAGTAAGAATGATAAAAAAGACAGATAGCCATTTGCAGTAAACCCAGCTAAATCTGAGCGACTACTGACTTGGTATATGAACAATCGTACTCCAACCAAGTGTATTACACTACTTAAAGTTACGTGTACAACTTAAGTTGGTGCTGCCTTGGATCTCCGCCAGATACGTTATCTTATTCGCTATTGCAATGACTACTGCTTCATATTGTTGATTTCCAACTTCGGTACGTGGTTCCAATGCGCTGCTAACATAAGGCTAGGACCCAGCAATAGCATATCATGGGTTGTAACCTGGCATCGCCCGAGGCAAGTGAACAGCCGCGGCTACCCAAGCACCTACGACCTACCAACCTAACCGAGATCACCGAGATGGAAACGTTCAGCCTCACTTCTGCCTCTGGTCTGGACGTCAGATGTAAAAAACTCAAACGATAATTCCTAGCTCTGATCAATTTCACCCAGTAATCCTTGGCGTGACTCTCCACACAACTAATGACATTTCACGTCACATAAGTGTTTTAAACGGAACACAATGATGGCTCATTTGAGTTCCTTTCCCATTAGTTATACTGGATATATAACTTTTTAACCAGCACCGACCGATAGGGCCCTTCTCTTCTGCATCAAACAAAACCTATTGTAACAAAGTTCAGTGATCAAGAAAAGGTTATGTCAAGGTTAGATCAGGTCAATGTGAAGTCAGCTAATTCAAATGTATTTTTTTTCATCTTGCACCAGTGACATGACATTTGATGACATGGTAACCTCGTCAATGCTGATTGTTGTGGAAAATGTGTTAGCATTAGTGACATACCATCACATGTGGGAGGCCCAAACGAATTTGTCTCGGCTCGCTGCTTATTTGATCTAAGGTAGCCTCTGTTGGTCACCTGGTGTAAGCTTACATGTAACTTTTTACCTTTACCTATGCAGTCGAGCCATTTGGTGACTAACATCAAAGCAACCCGACACATAAGGTAACGGTGAATCTTAAGCAACATGAATAGCCGTGCATGCATTTATGTAACAAGGCAAGCCGCTATGATCCCACTTTTGAATCCGAGTAACGATTCGCCAGGTGTTAGTCTGATAAGCTGACAGATGTCTACAATTCGGCGGACTTCGCTAAAACGCTAAAGGAGCTATATTATAAGCCTGGAGGATATCTCTCAGATGATTGCTGGTTAGCACACACTCGAGTGGGGATCAAACTGATCCCCCAAAGATTTTTTTCCAGAACGGTTTCCGAACGGTGAGGCGTAGCCGTGCCAAGTTTTGCGTAGCTCTAGATAATTGGATAGCGGTCAGTGAAGTCAATTGCTAGGGAATCGTTTAATCTGATACAACGGAATGTTAGACAAAGCCATACATATCTGAGATGTTTTCTTAGGCCGCACAACAATTGAATGAGCGAATTACATTGACCTGAGGTAAATTATAAAGGTCAGACCAAGGTCGAAACCATCCTGTTTTATTACTCTATGGTTTCCTGTATGGGATAGTTTTCGGGGCTCATTGCGAATTTATTAACAGCAGAAACCACATGTTACATCTTCTATGGACTTTTTAGGGCTCAAAATTGGTTATTGACCTAAAATGAACCAGGTCAGTATGCTTTTTCAGGAACGTACTGCCTAGCACAATTTTTGCCACTTATTCTAATGCAAAACTCAGAGCGGTCTTGTATGGTGTTGCTCACCATGAACTTCAAAAGGTCAAACAAGGGCACTGACCTTAAATAATAAGCGCGTGACCTTTTGCTTAAAAACAGTTATCTAGGTTCTGGGGGCACTTTAGAGACCAATCTGGAATCAGGCAATGTTTGACCTTATTTGACCCAATGGTCGTGACCTAGAAAGCCCAATATTCGACCTGAGTGATTTCACGTACATGTCAACACATCCTGTGAATTTGGTGTCTCTGGCTTTCTAAGTTCCGGAGATCTCAGGGGGGTCAAGTTGACCCCCACCCGAGCGAAGGGTATCCAGCCGGCCACACCGGTGCGTGTTAAACGTGCACCTCCACCTCATCTAGCAAATGCACTTAATCATTATTCTGTGTTGGGCTGACACACCACGGCAGTGAGTGGCTACAAATGCTTATAACCCACGCTAGAAAGACCCGCAAACTCCATCTCGTAGTTTTCTGTCTGACTGGCACTCATTTACAAGTTGCCAACCAACATAATTTTCATTCCTGTCGGTCCAGGAGTGCTTACGTTCTGGAATGCATACCCAGTGATGCTGGATTCCGAGCCCATCACTTATCTCATGAACTAGGGCTGGCAGCAGTGGCCCGCGGTGTCACGTCCAAGGTCAGCTAATACCTCACTTCTGACCTTTTGGAATCCTGAGATCGCAGCGTCGAAACGGTGGACCTCAGTTCTCGAGTTGTGACACCAAAACGATTACTATATTACCACTAGCATCGCCACCTTGGCGTCTAATGTTGAAAGCTCATTTCTGGAAGCCCCAAATAATACACTAGACACGTTGAGCTGAATCGCAGGTGACACGCGCTCGGATGGGAGTCAATTTGCTCCCCGAAATAATTTCTAGAATAGAATGGTGTGGCGAAGCCACGCTCAAATCCGCGTACGACTGTAAGCAGTTGAAAAGCTGACTTTTTGACACAAGGACTTCGACGTAACTTTTACTGTCGCTGACCCGTAAGCCAGTCGAAATCACCCCATGGATGTCTGCGAAGACAAGTCCTAGAACGAATTGGTACAACTTTGAGCAGATTTCTTAAGCAATCAGACCACTGAAATCACAATTGCAGCTTATTTCATTGAACGTGAGTAAGGTATGGAGTTGAGATCAAGGTCGAGACCAAATCATCTCTCTGCTTAAGACTTGCTTTAAGGGGTACGCTTTGAAGCCCATTCCGAATTATTTGACCACAATGTCAACAACATATCCCTTAATGTGCTTTCATGAAGAGGATGGTAGGTACCCGATCTTAAATGCCCCTGATCAATATTTTTCTTTTAGAAATATGCCACATAGGGTGGTCTTGACACAGATCGTAAACTGAACTGTGGAAATGACTCGAGGAGCTTTGGCTTTTCGACTTTTTAAAGGTCAGATCAGGCATTGTCTTGATATGAACTCAAGTGATATTTTGCTTAGAATATGTATCTAGGTTTAAGCTAGTTGCATGAGGAGGCCTGGGGCTCTTCGAGCACCACTACCGATATTTGACCTCGTTAGGCCTGATTGTGCCCGAAGGTTGCGACTTTGTGATCTAGAGATCTGGGATAACTTAACTCGCATGGATTCCCGCCTACGTCAGCAGGACCCCTCCCCCCCCCCCTGGGCATCGCATTCAGTCAGCCGGCAAGGTGCGTGTTAAAGCGAAGGTTTCACATTTATATATCAATAGCAGTATCACAGCTATCACAATATCAAAGATATTGAAGCAAGCATCAGATAAGATGAAACAAGTTGACTTGTAACTATTGATATACTTTTTACTTCTAAGTGAAAAAGAGTGCTCTAAACAGCACAATTTCTTTGTTCAGTATGTATGCTCCTCAGTGCATCACTGTTTGATTATGTCATCAAGCCTTTCACAACATTGATAGATAGCCAATTGACGGTCGTTAAAACTAAAATCGTGCTCACGAACAACAGGAATGAAAGACTCGGCCATCATATTTTTCTTGGCCTTGATCGCTGCATGGCCAGTGGGGTGGCAGGATTTGAATGGCATTATTAAGGCGCCATGGATGCTTGCATGACCTTGAAAAAGCCTCCCCAACATAGCCCGCACATCTTCGTAGGCGTGTGGCTCAAAACTAGAGGGGTATAGATCTTAAGAAAGCCGAGACTGTCGACCACACCGAATGATCTTCAAGATAGTTATTTCAGTTAAAATTTCATACAAATGTGGAATATTTTCGTCAAAGGGCTGCAAAAGTCTTAACAGGCGATCAGTTGACGGCAACGTTGATGTAAAACGCCGGGATTCTGTGAAGGCTTTGAGGGGTCCACAGGGGCGCCCTCGAAGTATTTGAAGACTTACTCATCTTTGCATCGTTGGTTTTTAGATAAATTTGATTAAAAATTCAGCCTCGTCCATTTGTGTCATTTTTTCCAATAGAAAGCCTTTGAACTTGTTTGAAAAATATACATGATATGCCTCTCCTCACCCCATTCCACAGTAGCATGAAAAACTGAGCTCAATTTCTGCCACATTGTCCAATATTCCTTAACAACGGCCCATGAGACAGGACATATCCAAGACTGATGCGGTCATAAATATAAGTATCACACCACCCAGGTGTAACTTGGCAAAGCCGAATGTTCTTCCTAGTTTATATCAGGCCATGCTGGTCTATAGTACCAATAAACGTACGGCCAGAAGTGATAACTTGTATCAGGTCACGCTGGTCTAAAGTTTCATTACACATACGGCCGGAACTGATAGCTGCGCAGGACATCTTTCATCGAAGGCGGCGCAACACGCAACGCGCGACGCAAAACATATGCAGTAACCGACAATAGTCGCTTTCAGTTTGCAGCCTGCCTGCTTTCGATCGATCCTCTGTGATACCGGCTGATGGCTGTTTACGCCTTTCGGTCGCATTGGCCTTCCAGACATTGAGCCTCACAGCAATGCCATGATGATCAAGCACTCGGTGCGAAAATCCTCTTCGCCCACTGGTAAGCCCTCAGCCACCAGCTTTCCCGCCGTTTTAATCGGGGCATCATCCGAGCCATTCCTCAGTGTTCCATCCTCCCCGTAGACCAGCAGTCCGGCTCAACGCCACCTGACCTAAGCGGTGCCGGATCCTGGCCCGGCTCAGCGCCACCTGACCGAGGCGGTGCTGGAGCCTGTCAGCTAACGGCCTCAGTTTCGCTCGTCGCCGCGAAAAACTGCCGCTAGCGCGCTGGCGGACGCGCAGTCGACGGACCGGATCTCTGGACTCGGGACGGACCCGCTGACACGGAGAGAGCCCGGGGGCATACAGCTGGGTCATCAATCACCGCGCGAATCCACCAGGCGATGGGGGCACAGCCGGCAGTTCCACCGAACGGGGGCAGCGAGGGAAAGGTGGACGGCCTGACCAGTTCCCGCCACCATGCTACACGCGGTCGCGGCTTGCAGTGGGCTGTAGCTGGTTCGCGCGGTTGTGTACTGGCGGTTCGGATGTTGCCTTTGTCTTAAACATATTGCCGTGCACTTGGGGGGGGGGGGGGGAACGTTACTGTGTGCAAATGCCATTATGCCATTTAAGCACTATGGGATGATACGCAATACGTTCTGAACACATTGCACATTACGATGCGCATTGTGGTATAGTATCTGCAATTGCACAAGCTTCAAGTGTAGGGAACATATAAATAAAGCATTCAGGACCCATATGTGCCATCCTAGCGACAAAACGTGACGAGCGCGGCTCATCAATGGTATGCTTTAGTTGCGCATGTGGGCGCTCAAACGATGAAAGTGTTATGTCATCTTGTCTAGCCACAAACTTCGAGCGCGGGTACCGGGCAGGCCTAGCACAATATTGACAGCGTAGTAGGCCATACTTTCAACAGATTTTGACGGAGGAGGGAACTATGTGGCACTGCAGCACTGCCAAGACGCCGCATGCTTCAGTGGGTGGAAAACTTACCCTGAGCAAACAGACTTCGTAAATAGAACAGTGAAACGCGCTCAGGTAACTATCCGGTTCCGTCCCGCGAGTCGATGTCGCGCTGGCGGAAAGGTGGGGACAGACATGCAGATATGGCCGCGACAGGCAGATATACCATGGCAGATATGGCCGCGACAGCACAGGCGAGCTCACGATGTAACAGGTGCGTCAAGAGGGAGTTAAGAGAGTGCGTTCACCTCAGCACAGCCTGAGGCAAGGGACGAAATATGGAAGGATGGAGAGATCCAATCTCGTGCCAGTCGCGTAATGTTCGAGTTAGCGCAAGCTGTCAGCTACTTATTTTTAATAAGGAGGGGTGCGTACCTGTTGCTTGACACATGTGTGCGTTTAGCGCAAGTTGAGTGTTAGCAACAGCTTGTGCGATAACGCGCATTTACCATATAATTTACATGAGGTGTCAAAAGACACAGCGCCGCTAAGTCCCACGGCACATGGCGGTACCTGTTACGTGAACGGCACATTTAAACCTCTTTACCGGACACTTTGCCGCGATATTTGTCTACGGCGTGGATGGAAATTGTGAAACGCATCGTTTCCTTGTAGCCAAGATGTTAACTAACAGGCCTCAACTTAATCCCGAAACACTCCTCGAAAAGACGCCACCACCCTGCTTAATCTTTCATTGATCCTATCGGCATGAAAATAGGCTCCAAACGAGATAAACCCCAAGTTAATTGTCTGCGCACTGAAGAAGTGCGGCGTTTTATAGCACCATGCGGCCACTTCAGACTAACTTTCACAACGTAGCAGAATCCGCCTAACACAGTATAAAAAAGATACGTAAGGAAGACATCCCTCACGCATATCGTAACAGACGCCTCATTGCCTGCCGACGTTAGTAGACCGGCGGAGACGGTCAGGGGCAGGTTCGCCGCAGGTGCGCTGTAAAACACTGCATCCAGAGCCCCGTTGGCGCCCATAGGCCACCTTCGGGGGAGGGGAGGAGGGGGGGGGGACACCGGGAGCACGTGCCCCCATTTGCAAACCTTTACGTGCATTAATGTGTATATGACTGAATATATACCATACAAAATCTGGTTACACACGTAACGATGAGCAGCATGAAAACGTGCAGCGCTGTTGTACGTTATGGAAGAAATTTCGCACGACAGCGCGCGCTAAAATGTCTCTTTTCACTCAAAAATCTTCATTAATGTCTTCCCTGTCGCGACTTCCCACATACGCCGCCGATACCAGGTGACCGTCGGTCATCCTGGCCGCGCGGGCAGATCATCGCTGAGCTGAGCTGAGCCAGCGAGCCGGTGTGGGGCTGCGTCGACTGCGGCGTTGGCCGGCCGCTGCGTCGCCGCTGATTGAGACGGCCCACAGCGGTCAATACGTCCCGCGAAGTGAACACGCTAGCGGCCCCACCGCCGGCCGTCGTCGCCGCCCACCTGGTCGTGAGGGGCCCGCCCCGTCTCTAGGTCTGGGACAGACACGCGCGGGCTGGCCGGCACCCTGACCGGTGCCAAGCGCGGGACAGAAACACGCGGACCAGCGGCCGGCCAGCACGCTGACCAGCGCCAAGCGCGGGACAGAAACACGCGGACCAGAGGCCGGCCAGCACGCTGGCCAGTGCCAAGCGCGGGACAGAAACACGCGGACCAGCGGCCGGCCAGCAAGCTGACTAGTGCCAAGCGCGGGACAGAAACACGCGGACCAGCGGCCGGCCAGCACGCTGACCAGTGCCAAGCGCGGGACAGAAACACGCGGACGAGCGGCTGGCCAGCACGCTGACTGGTGCCAAGCGCGGGACAGAAACACGCGGACCAGCGGCCGGCCAGCAAGCTGACTGGTGCCAAGCGTGCGGATGTGGTAGCATCCGGACCAGCGGTTTCCTGAACTTGCCTGTGAGCGAGTGCCGAAAGTGAAGCTGAATGGTCTGCCCGGCGCTGGAATCGATGCTGTTGACTTCCGTACATAATGGCGAAATTTTGCCGCCGGATTTCAGAGGCGTCTTTTTAGTGAAAGGAAATCTGACATGTGCTTGTATTCACCCAAAGCAACGCTCCTGACAGTTGATGCGGTAATGCCAGATGATTCTTTATTTTTTAAGACAAAAATGATCGCATATTTTGAACTAATGTCCCTTTACTCCATGCAGATGTGCAAAGGCGGGGGGACATGACCAAGCGTAATCTGTTCTGGTTCGGACGGCCTGACAGGCTTTCTATAAGAGTGGCATAAGTCGCCATGGTCTCCAGAGAAATTACGGCAGTGATTATAAGTATGCCGCTGTGATGGTTTTTTACTCGAAGTCAAGTCACGAGATGATTTCCCCCGCTTCAGGTTCAAAATAAAGCATCCTTCATCGGGCCGGATAGCATTATTTATCCAGCCAAACATCAGTCAGGTGGAGCAGTTTCTGTTAGACCGGCATATGCAGCCGAATAATATATCTAGTGCAGCTATAATGACGTCTGGTGAAGCAGGCGAATATCGGGCTCAGGTTGTCAGGACAGAAATTCCGACATCTTGATAAATATAATCCTAACTAAAATGACAAGAACAAAGACATGATTCACCCACACGATCGGCGGTGTCCGTTCCAATGCGATTTTGAGCATCGAATTAGCCTAAGCAGCATAGTAATATCATCCAAATGAAGACATGCATCAGCTGCAATCTTGACGCCCCTCGAAGCCGTCCTCACACCTAGTGTTACCTTGAGAACTGGAGAGACGCCGCGCGTGTTACCTCGCTTTTTGAATTCTGACGACAAGCACAACTCCACACGTAAGGGGTACCCCATCTCAAACGCAAATCCAGGTTTATCAGGTGAACACGTGATAACTCAACCGCGCAGCATCTTGATCAAGACCACGACAGCCTTGCAACCATTTGCCTCCAGACAAATCGGTGACGGTTCCATGCAGGCAGGCTCCCAAGCAATAGACGGCCCACAATGCCCGTGAATGGAGGCTTCAGGGCCCCACAGTGCCTGTGTATGAGGGCTCCGGGACCCACAACGCCTGTGTGTGGAGGCTCCGGGGCTCACAATGCCTGTGTATGAGGGCTCCGGGACCGACAATGCCTGTGTGTGGTGGCTCCGGTGTCCACATAGCTGAGGCAGCACCAAAGGCAAATTGCTGATGGGTAGACCAAATCAGCCACAACCAGGGGTTTGGCACACACTTTTGGGGACTTTTTTCGTCCCTGCTAATTACGATTCAGTTGCTGCCTCCGACCATTCTAGAAAACACTACAAGCGCAATGTAAGCTTGCAGACACTGGCTTGCCGCGCCAATAATTGTTATTTTTCTGTAAACACGGCGTCAGTAATTGAACGACATTTCTAGTTTTCCAGCTAGGAGAAAACAACAACCACTCCCCACTCCTAACGGACATGAATGCAGATGCGGCAGGCCCGGCCATCCGTGTTTGGGCTGGCTGCTGGAGAACCTGGTGAGCCGTGAGTTAGTGTGGAGCAATCAGCGTCTGACCGCACCAGCCAGGATGAAGTCTGCCATTTCCGAAACTCAGCATTTCAAAATTCAAATAGCTTGATCATCATCCATACAAAAATAAAGATTCTCACAAGCCCTGGCAGCGCAACTATCAACGGCGTTTGTGGCCAAGATGGACTGAGCAATGGCGTTAGCTGTCTGGTGCTAAGCAACATGGTGGGGAAACCATAGGAAGTGTTCACCACTTTCTTCAGTTATCGCGATGCAATATGGAGCGATACAGCGTGTTTTGCGTCGGGCAGCGTGCAAGTTGCAGCGTGTTATTAACATGCTCCAGGGGGATCATATCCGAACAACGTGGCGAAGTCGCGCTAAACTTTCCGTGACTGCAGGCGATTTAATAGTGGATATTTTGGTATAAGGCATTAGATAAACCTTGTAACGTTACTGACATATGACCGGTCAGAGTCAGGCCTGTGACTGTCAGCGAAAGCAATTTCGATGGAATCAGTGAATGTGATGCAACGACGGAGCGGTAGACGACGCCACACGTCTCTGAGACTAGCTTCTTGGGCAATACAACATTTACTTAGGATTACCGTAAAGCTACTGACACAGGGTCAGGTGTAAAGGTCACACCAAACTCTAAACTAGCCTGCTTTTTTACTGCGTAGCGTGCCGTGTGAGGCTGTTTCTGGACGTCATTTTGAATTGTTTAATAACAGGGACCGCACCCCACATTTTCCATGGATTTCGCTGAGGTCAGAGTAGGTCTCTGACGTAAAATGTCACCGGTCAAGATTCCGTTTTTTAGGAGCATCTTGTCCAACGCAATCTTTGACACTTATTCACGTGCAAAAATCGAAGCAATCTCGTAGGATTTAGGTCACAGTGACCCTCTCAGGATCAACCAAGGGCATGGGCCTTAAATGAAGAAATAGAACATATATCGGGAAGTCAAATCAGTTGCTACCCGAGTGAAGGGTATTTAACCGGCCATCCTAGCGCATGTTAAGGGGACATTCGTATGAGGCTTTGAGCTGGAATAGCCATATTGAAGATCATTTCGTGCCATTTATCGGCCTGCCTTCCCAAAATCTAAAACCTTCGATCTAGTCTCCGAGCTACACGTTCCAAGGGATGTAAGGGCTATTTCTTGTATACTATTTCAAGGTCACCCAAGCATCCATGACGCCATAATAACGTCACTTAAATCCTGCCATTCCATTAGCCACGTGGCGATCAAGGGAAAGAAAAAAATTGTCGAGTCGGCTATATCTGGCGTTCGTGAGCACGATTCTCGGATACAACGACCGTCAACTGGGTATCAATCAGTGTTGTGCAAGGCGTGATGACGCGATCAAAAAATGACGCATTGAGGAGCATAGTTACAATGTAAAGAAACTGTTTCGTCTAAAGCAATAGTTTCACTTAAAGCGTACCAATTGTTATAAGTGTGTTTATTTTATCATATCCGATGCTTGCTTTAATATCTTCCAATGTGGAACATTTCCTTTTGCAATATATAGTGTATTTCTTCTATTTGCTGTACGTTGTGATAGGTGACGACTGAGCGCAGCCAGGTAACCGTGACAGCAGACGAGAGTGCATACCGTGCGAGTAGGAGATGACGCACAAGAAGAAGATGTCTAACTTATAATAGACGTCTTAAGAACCACAGAACCACGAAGATTCCTGGCTTATTGCTTTTTTGTTACTGGCAGCAGGCTTATGGTTTAGTCAACATATGATATGTAATGGAAGTGCCAACATTTAGTGCACTTCTTACGTATCGTTGAAAGGATATATGTTGCGTAGAGAATTATTACCTTTAAATAAACTGAGATAGGTATAGCCCCACACTTGCTATCTATTATTATTGTCCGTTGTGCCCTGACTGTCATCAGGCGAAAAAACATGCCCACTAATCTGGCTCTAAAAACAGCGGGAAAGAGCATTGATTCGCACCCGGCAACATCTCTGCGATGTTGAACCTTCTTTCCGCTCTCCAACAGATGTCCATGCAATGCATGGACAGCTCGTGATGTGACCCCTGTTGGCCATAATCTACCCAAACGATCTTTCCGATCTAGAGTTGTTGTGGGTTCTTTATAATGAGCTCATAAAAATACAGGTTTTTTAGGACCGTAGAAAACGCAAAACAAGACGCCCAGGCCCGTAATTCTACACATCAATGAACAAGACTAGAGACGCCAAGGCTCAGTAAAACGACTTGCTTTCCTTCATCGTTCATCTGATCAGACGGTCGACTCATGAGCAGCATTACGACAAATAATCGACGAAAGACAACTGAGCGAGTTTTTTGCATCTCTGTATGACTAACCGCTGCAAATCACCGCCTTGATCTATTTTAAAAAATCATTTGTCGATCACGCTAACCCGGAACCCACTTCTCCAAAATATCCAAAAAGTTGTCTATTTCACGATGACTTTACGTGCGCAGGTAAACAGCGTTTCTTTTAACCATGACTCATTTTTCAACATTGGATGTTAAACAGGAAATGCGCATTACACTCGTTTGCTCTTAAGCATGTCAAAATTTAATGATAATCTCTTTAGCACGCACAGTCCCATCCTTTAAATCCGGCCTGTTCTCGCGGTCATCACTTGGAAAACATAAAACATCTCACATTTGACTGTCCTCTTTGTGAACACCAACAAACTGCATCGCTGGTATCTCAGTCTGATATGACAGCACTGTTAGCCTTACTCCTCGTAGAACGACCAGGAGAAAGGAGAGACAGATAAAGTGAGATGAGCATTTGCTTTAGAGCATAAAAGCTATTGTTACAAAATCAAAATTGCACGCCGCACGAATGGCTTTGGAAGAACAATAATTAATTGAAAAGCATCTGATGAAGTCTTTGATCTCGGGGACTAAGTGCTAAAGAGAACAATCGGTGCAATTTACGCAAGCCTGGTTTTCAGGGGGTTTGCACTGAAAAAGTGGTTTACGGAATTAAGCGTAAGCTGTGTGAAAAAAAGAGAAGGAATATAGCCCATGTCGGGAAGTCCATGCGCCTATTCGTTTGAGATATAGTAAGCGCCTGTAAGACGCTAGCAACAAAAATAAAAATATCCTTTTCGACGACCATTTTCCGACAAAGCGCATTCGGGCTGAAATCCTGGGAAAGACGGACACTATACCCCTTTGTGGGCACAAAGACCAGATCTATTTAGATAACTAGCTAGATAGATCTAACCAGATCTAACTAGGTAAAGACCGACCAGACCTAAACGTACAGGCTCATCATGGCCGATTGTGCAGATCAGATCAGTGCCTTAATGCGTGATGCGTGCTAGCTTAAAATTGTTTACATACATGAGTGATGTCTGACGCGTGATACACGATGCCTGTTAAGTTGAAATCGTTTCCGTATATAATTTATACGCGATGGGTGATGCGTGTTTTCTTGGAATCACTTGCAATGTATGAATGATGCGCGATGGGTGACATCTGTTTAGTTTAGTTCGTTTGCATGTACGCATATTTTTCACATATTTCAATCCTTAGCTGGATATACATTGTATCGTAGTAATGGCTGGCAATCACTTTTTGTTTAATCCCCTGATGTTGGCAGCTTGTAAAAACCGTGGTTCGCTGTCAAAAAAGGAACATTGAGTTGGATGGGCAGGAAGTTTTGAATTTGCTAGTGATATTTTTACTTTAAAGGCATGTAGCCGAAACATCAATGCAACTGTCTCTCCTTTCTCGTGGTTATTCTACGGGGGACAAGGCTAACAGAACTGTACCATGTATGTGCATAATGCTCCTTGCAAATGCACTTGACAACTTACGTAGCATCTCAGTTGAGATAAATTCCTGATTTTGTTCGACGTACTCCAGGCTTGTCCTTCTATTGTGCTGCAGAAACCTCAATGCCATGGATGGGGAGCTGTTGCATCTGAACTCTAAAAATTGATCAAATCTACTCCAAAATTTAATTCCTTTCAATGCCTTTTCACAGACGTCCTGTACCCATCTACAGTCGGAGAATTGTGTTGATGAGGTGCGAAAATGTGCCGAGATCCGGTGCACGGATGCGGAGGAGCGCCGAGAGCGGAGAGAGTGGCGAGATCGGGGAGAGTGGCGTGAGCGAGAAGCGTGGCGAGAGTGGGGAGAGTGGTGTGAGCGAGGAGAGTGGCGTGAGCAGGGCGAGTGGCGTGAGCGGGAGAGTGGCGTGAGCGGGGAGAGTGGTTAGAGCGGGGAGAGTAGCGAGAGCGGGGGAGTGGCGAGAGCGAGGAGAGTGTTGCGAGCGGGGAGAGTGGCGCGAGCGGGGAGAGTGGTGTCATTGCCAGGACAAGCTAGTTAACGTTGTGTATCTGCTTGCGTGTGTTGTTTGTGATTTTCATGTTCATTTTCGTTGTCATGGGCTTTCCATGGCTAGGGGCCAAGCTGTAAGCAGCCTCTGCTGCTCTTTTCCTAAATCGGTGTTGTTGCCCATCGTCGACATCTTTCGTTCCGGAAAGACTTTGCTTGATTTATCACTCTTTCAGAAAAGTTCCGGGCTTTATGCTAACAAAGACAAAACGGATGCTCTTGGATCGGTGTTCACCGACAGAAACGACATAAGTTAAGTAAATGTGAGAAGGTAATCAAAATTGTTGGTGCAAAGTGACTGCTGCAGTTGACAGCGGTCCAAACATCCACCGCTGCAATCCAAACATCACCGCAACTAAACCATCTGTAAATGCATAGATTTGCCATGATTCCACTTTTGGCAGCAGGAACATAAAAATGACTACATTTCAAACAGGAAGCTTTCCGACGTGACATTTCATACTTGATTAAATTCGACGATCATTACCAGATCTCATTTGCTCCAAGCGACCAAACGATCGAGCCCTCATGCGAAGTCACGCGAGTAACTTTCAGCGAGCTTGTATCAAGTTGGAAGTCATCGAAGTAGGTCTGTAACGCTCTCTTGCAGCCGTCAGAACTTCGAGACATATTATGCAACAACGCGAACGTGAGAATTACCTGTACGAAGGATTTATCAGATTTGTTCTTCTTTGATTTACACAGGTTTATCAGCATCCGTATTAAATATCGGATCACAAACTTCACAAAGTCCTGTCTTGTTACCGTTGTATACACTCGTATAGTTTGGCGCATGCGGACGCAGGCGTGCTCTTTTTTGTTACATAATTTGCTGAGGACATTTCCCATGCCTTTTGGTACTGCCGATACCACAGTATGCAATTGGTCCACCTGTAAACACTCCTTGCCCATAACGTTGCCTTGAGTCCAATCACAGTTATCACCAAAATATATCAAAGCCGAAAAAAGCGTCTTAACAAAGACTGTCCTCAGCATCTTGCTCCTCAAACAATGTATAGGACACAGTCAAAGAACGGTACGTCATGAAAGCACATTAGGCATTGTCCGAGGTTTACCAAAAGGTATTTACACAGAGCGATACCTTGTCACGATAGCACTAGGCTGGGATAATGCGCTGCCTTGTTGTCCGGCGTGATGGACAAGGTTGGAATCGGCTCAAGGGAGCAATAAAGTGTGGTGGAGAAGGTCGAAATAGGCTCGAGGAAGCGGTCAGGTTTCGCCACCGGATCAGTCGGCGCCTCCACCTTGGGCGCCTCCGGTCCGCGCCTAACCCCTCGGCACCTCTGGCCCACATATCCAACCTGGCCACCTCCGCCACGTGCACCTCCAACCTGGGTGCCTCCGGTCCGCGCAGTAGCGTAGGTCGAGAGGGGCGGGGGAACAGGGGCACGTGTCCCCTTTTGGTTCCCATTTGAGCACCTGAAGGGCCCGAAAGGCCTGCCGGAGGTCCTATGTGGGAGCTTGGGCCCACAGTGTCGGTCACTCCAATGTCAGCCAGAAGGTCCTGCGTGCTGACCAGGGGCCAGACTCGATAAAGCATATATTTCGGTCAGACACCACCAGTAACGCAGAGTCGCCTCCGTGTTAGAATAGGCGTAAGGCCAATTTTCCAAGCATGGACAAAGCCGACGCCGGGCGATTTGCATTTCTCGGGGCCCAAAAGCGCCTAATAAGGGCCCTATGTTGTTGGGGGTCTCGATTCAGCCAGAGGCAGTGTTCGAAGAAGCCCGAAAGGCCTAGAGGACCCGCCAGGTCCAACGATTAAGGGCGCGATTAGAGGGTCTAAGGACATAAAGGGCTGGTCGACGTTTTATTCTGGGGCCCGGCCTGCGAGGACGGACCCTTAAATGACGGTCAGAGAGCACTTTGCGCCGATCGGGGACTCCGGAGTCGATATAGGCCTATATGTCGGTCAGGTACCACCAGTACCGCACAGTCGGCTCCGTGTCCGTATGGGCCTGAGGACATACTTCCCAATCAGCTGTAAAGCCGGGGCCACTGATTTACAGTGGTCGGGGGCCTTGTATCTGTCAGAGGCCCACAGCGCCTAACAGGGAGTTTTGTGCTCACACGGGCTCCAAGACGACCAAGGGAAGCATTCTATGAGGCCCGGAGAGTGGCCCGGGCAGCACACCGGAACCGACGATTAGATGCCCGTTTGGATGGCATAAGGACCCGAAGGGCTGGCTGTAGGTCACGTACAGAATCGCGACCCGTAGGAATAGAGACCTGAAATATCAGTCAAAGGTGTTCATGCACCGTTTCAGGAAACCCTGAAGACAATACGGGTGTCATAGTCGGTCAGAGGCCAAAAACACCGAACAGTCGGCTCCATGTTCATTTGAGCCCCGGAACCCATTTCCCAAGCAGAAACGAGGCTTTGGTCCGCGACTTACAATGCTCGGGGTCCCTGACAAAATGAGGGGCTTCTATGTCGGTCAGAGGCCATAATGCCTGATAGGGGTACTGTGGCGGTAAGTGGCCCTGAGTAGGAGTGGTGGCTGAGGGGTCCGAAGAAGGGCCGAATGGTCTCTCGAGACCAAAGATCAAGGGTTCACTGGGATAGCTGAAGGATCCGAAGAGCTGGCTGTAGGTCGCATTAAGGACCCTCGCCCACAGGGCCGTGATCTCAAATGCCAGTAAGACGATCTCTTGCACCGATGGGAACCCCTGAGACAGAGCGTTCCTCTATTTCGGCCAGAGATCACAAGCAACGAACAGTCGGCTCCATGTTCGTCTGAACTCTGGGCTCCCGTTTCCCAAGCAGCCGGACAAGGCCAGGCCCGCGATTTACATCGGTCGGGCTGCTGTATCATTCAGGAGACCGCGGTGCCTAACAGGCCTTCTGTGTCAGCAAGGTGCCTCGAGTCGGTTAGGGGGAGATTTGCTCAACGGGGACGGGGACGAGAGCCTGAATGACAAAGGGCCTTGCGTTGGTTGGGGCCCTCTCACAATTGAAGGAAACATAAGAACTTATGATGGCTGGTCATATTAAGGCATTAGAAGAACCATATGCCAGGCAGGGCCCCTAGTACCGAACGGTGTGCCCTCCAACCCCGTTGGGCCCGTCAAGCCCAACTGGTGTATATGTGCCAATAGTTTGAGCACCTGCGGCGAGCAGGGATGTTGTTGTCCTAATGATGGCTCAATGCGTCGATCCCGAGTCAACTGCGCGAGCCAGACGGCCTTTTGGGTCAGGAAGCAGACTAATGTGCTGCGATGCATCCCTCTAAGGGCCTCCAGATCGGCTAGGGATGCCGCCCCGTGTCGCCAGAATGGCGGCCGGGAAACACACCGCGGTGACACAGAATGGTTCTCCAGCCCCCGACCGTGAACAGCAATGGCCCCGGTAGTGCTGCCCTCAACAGGGCCCCTTTACCGTAAAAAGTAACAGATCTCATAAGTGTTGAATGGGGTAAGTCGAAATGAGTTCAAAACGCGCCAGGCCATCCATGTTTCCCTGAGAACGTTCGTTATTTTGCAAAATAGACTAGTAAAACAAATAGCATCAAAATATTTAGGGCTGCGCACCGGATGCCGAAAGAACAGTGCTTAACGCGCCCGCGTCAACCACTGCGCATCTGGGAAATCATAGATACGGGGTTCGATTCCCCGCCGTTCCCATTCTTTACGCCAGGGTGAGAGGCCGGCGGCGCCATCTAGCTCCAACAGCTGAGTGCGGAATGAAGCTCCAGTGATACGCCCGTAATCTAGGAGAGCGAAGAAAGCCATGGCTTGGGTAGAATTTTTTTATAAAACCGAACGGCGTTGGCCACTGCAAAGTAACGCCAGTGGGCGGGCACCGTGCGCGCAACAATGGCCGTTGTAAAATAATGTGTCTGTACGGGTTTTTTTCAAAACTAATCTGCATAGTTCAAAGATTACACTAGGAGAATCTCATTTTTGCAAGTTTGAGGCTGTTCTCTAGACAGATTTACTGTAACAGCAACACGGAAAATGCAGATTTTGCCCTTTACTTCTCCAATTCCACCACCGCCTTTTAGCACCACTTCGCGGTACTGTCGACGCCAATACGTTATTGTCATCAATCTAAAAACCGCACGGGTAAAACATGCGCCTCGAATATCTCTACATGTCCGATTTGGTGCCAAAATGTGCTCAAAGGTTGTTCTTTCATGTGCGCCACCGTTTTCGTCCACCTGTTGACCACAGCCTAGCGTTATCCGCAGGACGACGTTGCGCGGCCTGCGGAGACTGCAACGCCTGGCGTCGAGGTTTTTGGGTGGTTTTGTGAAATGTGGAATATTCCTTTAAGTATGCAAGGGCACATGCTCAAGGTATATATATATATATATATATATATGTGTGTGTGTGTGTGTGTGTGTGTGTGTGTGTGTGTGTGTGTGTGTGTGTGTGTGTGTGTGTGTGTGTGTGTGTGTGTGTGTGTGTGTGTGTGTGTGTGTGTGTGTGTGTGTGTGTGTGTGTGTGTGTGATATCTAGGAAAAACATGCCTTGATTAACAAGCGCCATAGCCGGTGATTTTGGGGAGTTTTTTGTCAGTTCTGTGCACTCCCCCTTGCCAAAGCTCTGGCTGCGCCCTTGGGTCCGCTCCTCCACCCAGGGCGCCTATGGCCCTGAACTGTAGCCTCAGAGGTAAATGGATGTCGTTGGAGCGACACATGTCAAGGAGACAACCGGGGCTTTCTGCTACTGAGAGGAACAGCGGTTGTGAAGCAGGAAGCCGAGCATCGCTGATATAGGCCTCCCACATTGTCGCACCTCAGACTTACCGCACTTATATGTGGACAGGCATGAAATAAAACGCTTTAAGTCGTCAACATATCGCATATAACGCTGAATGAAGGCGTCACAGGTGTTGAAAAATGTCAAGTAACAGCGACACGAAAGTAATAGAAGTAACAGCGACACGGAAAATACAGTTCTCACCTTTACTTCTCCAATTCCACCACCGGCGTTCCGCATCACTTCGCGATGCTGCTGAGGCCAATACGTTATTGATATCAATATAAAAAACCCACAGGTAAAACATGCGCCTCGAATCAGGTGTTTAAAAATGCCGTTTGCATCTGTTGATGCCAACCTTGTATGGGTTTTGCCCTAAATGATTGGGATCATGTAAGAAAGTGATACCGGCTCTGTACCGGCAATGATAAGGTCGGGATAATGAAGGTCGCCAACGCTTTCAGCTGACTGTACAATGACGTCACGAAAGCAAAAGTGACATTGTTTCAGGTGCTTGTAGAAAAATGTTATCGGTAAATGTGGGGCCACAGGGATGTAGTTTTGCAAAATTCGTAGGGGTGAGGATGGTAGGGGAAGGGGAGGGGTGAAGGAAGACAAATGGCCGAGCCTGCATCCAAAATGCACCTAAACCCCAGATTAAGACAAATTAAAAATCATGGATAAAAAGGGCAAGTAAAATAGGGAACTGCATCCCTGGTCGGAAGGAACAATCCTGCTCCCCGCCCCCTCTCTCCAACTGAATAGGAAGCTACGCGGCTTTAGGCTGGTTATGTTATGCATGCCTTTTTCTGGTAATTATGTTGGGTTGGTCTGAACCTTCATTTAGTGTCTGATGGCCAGCAAACGAAAATTCAGTGCAAATGAACTCCCGAAACGGAAATGTTTGATGGTTATACCGCATTGCATTGGTCGTCTTTGCTTTTTGTGGTTTATTGCGTTTTGAGATATATTGCAAAGATTGCTGAACTATCTGAGCCCAGATGACAGCTCGGGTGGCTCCAAATTCGTCGATGACAGAAGCGACACTTTTTCGCCCCTGGATCGCATCACTGGCTACGCTTCTGCAAGACAGATGCCTTAATGTAACAGAATGTAAGGTGTCGTTGAGGGCCGCCGAGTCCTTGGAATAGCCATAGATCATGGCGGCGGGGGTTCACCGCTGAGCCCATGCGTGCCCGCGCTACGGCAGGCCGTCCGAGCTGGTGGCAACATTCGTGACTGTGACGAGCTGGAACGGCCGAGCCATCAAGCGTGAGCCGGCCTGGAGACACCAGCGCCGTGATCAGGGGTCCGCGACGCGGCAGTCGGACGCAGCTGGCGCGGCACCTTCGGATAAAGTTCCGTATGGCATAGTGTTGTGAATGATTTTAGTTTCGGTTGAACTGGTGCAAGCCAAATTTAAAAAGTTTGTTTAAATTTCAATTTCAAAAGAGAAGACTTCAACAATCCGCCTAAGACCACTACCGGTGGTAATCAGCCTGTGATTTTCACCACCCACCAGAAGCCAGTTTCTCAAATCGAAAACACAATCTTACGCCAAGTATTAACGTGTTGTTTCGATTTTACAACCTACACACTAAGCATGTTCCTCAAAGCCGTCACGTGACCTTTGCCATAGTTTGTACATTTGGCAGTGGCGTAGATTTGTGCGTCCCGTTGCCAGGACAACGACCACCAAACTGGAGATAATTCTAGCAGCCATAATTAGGTGTCTTGTGTTTTGAATATGTGTTACTTGGGCCAGAATTGCGATCGATTGAGACAAAATAATATATGAGTTTTTACTTGGCTGGCTCGACATCAGACCAGCCACATTAGCATACGATTTTGGAAACACTATTTCGAGCTATTTGTGACGCTTTGGTTGAAGAGCAACGCTTATCAGGATATGAAATCAAAGGGGCGGGTGGAGGTAGTGCAGTGGTTAACGCGTCTGGGTACGTGGTTCGATTACCCGCAGTGCCCGCGTTTCCACCACGGTGAGATGCAACTGGCGCCTCAAAGCGTAAGTAGCTGAGTGCATCTGAAATCTCCAATGACGACCATGAATAAAGGAAGAGTACGGTAGGTAGTGTTCAAGAGTACCAGAGAGTGGAGACAACACCTCGTCCGCAAAGAATTTGTGTGATACCATTGCTCGTCGACTCGCCCATGGTGGTGTGCGCCCACCTCTGAACAACACCATTTAGTTGCGTCGACCGTTGGCCATCGACGTGCTGTGTTTGTAAGTCTCCATGCTACGTAATAAATAGAGCAACACGTGTTGTAGATGTGTGTGGCATTGTGGAGATGCGTGCAGAACTAGGGGCTGATTTTGGTGGTAATGGTGTCCATAATTGGTAAATTCTGTGAACGAATCTTTCTTCCATTCATCAGCTCCTTCAGTGTTCAGTTTCATCCTAAAAGGTTCCACTCATGGAGGCTTTATTTTACATAGCGATTGTGGGCGAGATCTGTGAATAGTAAGTGCACAATGCCTGTGCTTACTAAGTATGTCTTAGGCATTGGAGGTGGGATTGTCAGCCTTAGCCTTCAGATCTTAAGGGAACATGTGGAGTAAACACGAGCTGTCAATGAGCACTGAAAAGGGGTCATTCATGGATCCAATCACAAGCAGCTTGCTGTACTTGTCATTGGCAACAGGTTTCTTCTATATGGTCCATGATTGACGGTAGGTTTATGTTATATGACTTTATGCAGGACAGCTGGTACATTATGTCATAGTGGTGCACAAGATGAATGCAGCTGTGTTATCCAAATAATGTCAGTTTTAGCGAATAATTCGTGCGCCATGCTAAGCTATTTTATTAGCATTTATTGCACTTCATAATGTTTTCAACCAGAGTAAGCACTGCAAGCAATGATGCTGCCCATATCTTACTTTGGGAGTGCGTGGAATGCAACTTGTATACACATTGAATGTATAATATGCATAAGAGGTATTGTGACAGCCACACAAATTTCTCAACTGGCATGCATTTTGACGTTCTTGCAAAGGAAGCTCCTTGACCACGCTTTTTTGCCTTATCTTTTGGTCTTGGCATGTCCACCCAAGGCTTCTTGCCTGAAAGACTGGAACACTCACTATTACTTGCTCACACTCAAGTTCTACGATCTGTCATGCCTTTTGCAGCTGTTGCATGTTGTTCAGGCTTGCTTCTTCAGCAATTTGTATTTCAATGAGTAACAATCCTAAGTTCGGTATTATAATCTAAGACACAAATGCTTGCGTTGAATGCATTGCCAAATTCATCGAGGACTTACCAAAATCAGGCTCTGTCGTACGTTTGTTCTTGCCTTTGAGAAAGACATGCAAGATTGTTCGCGCATAGTTGTGTCGTAGTTTGTACAATTTCTGTGCCTTTTTTAGAGTCGTAGACTGTAGTTGTAAGTTGCATATTTTTGCGTTGAGAAACTGGATTATACTATTGTACGCCAAAAATGCACGATTTATGCCAAAAATCTACGAATTTCTGTTTTGAGAAACTGGCTACTGGCAACTGGTGGCAGGGTCTGTCCCTAGCGCAAATTAACGTGGGTCTCACAATTTTGATGTAATATGATTAACCCAGAAGTTGTTTTAATCTTTAAGTCCATGCTTCAACCTATGACAGCCGCGCGAATGTGAAACTTTAAGACGTATCTTGTCCATGACCTTGAAAAGGAATGTGTGGATGTTCAGGAAGCATTTTGGTGATCGTATTCATAACCTTATGCGTATCCTGCCGTAAAATCTCCTAGATATACGGTATCATAGTGTCTCAAATCACAGCCGGGAAGCATTAGGTGTTGAACGTGGCGGCTGGACACCGTGGATGGATGCGTCACCATAGTTGCACTACATCGTTCCAAAAAAGTACTAGACTTCCATTATATGTATTGAGAAATCCTATTTCGCGACTTGTATGAAGACGTGTCCACTGATGCTCTCAATGACATGTACAAAAACGTTTTTATTGCTGAAAGGATCCGTTATGCCAAAAAGCAGTGTCACATCGGAAGAATCATGATTCTTACACCACAGAGGGAGATGTCTTTTACAAAGATTATCTGGCACTTAAAGTACCTGAAAAAACGCCCGGTGAAGTGGTAAAGTGATTGATGCTAATACAATAGCTTTTCTGAACAACCGACGAACTACTTGCAGTTTTTCACGATCACTGAGCTGACGGTTTTCAGAAGAACCCCATAAGGATGAAGTCTCTTCTCAAAGCACTTCGTGACAAAGAACCTTGTGAAGTCTCGGAGAACGTTATCTTTAAAAACGGCAGAAAAAAACTAGATTCTTCAACAACCCTCCGGATTCTGAAGTGCCCTTGGCTTCATCATACCGGCAGCCGCTCGTCGTAAACTTCGTCGTGGTGCTCCAGCGCGAGCCAAATACGTACGGCCAGTGCATCCCGTCGGAGAAGAGCCGCGTGCGGTAGGAAGGCCGGCCGGGCCATTCCGGTGACGAGGAATCGATCAGTGTCTGATCGCATGCAATGACCTCAGTGGACAGGTAGATCGCGTGAATAGTGGTGCCTCTGGACGGAGGAACGGGAGCAGGTATGACAACTGCTGGAGCCAGGCAGAAAGCCAGTGCTGACAGAGTGCCACAACACCGACAGCAGCAGCAGCAGTAGCAGCAGGAGTAGCAGGAGAATGAGGAGGAGGAGGAGGAGGATAGCATATATTTCGGCACGAATGGTTATCACATTATTGCTAAGCGATGCTGCTCAAGAACGTGACGCTTACGCATGACGCCAGCGTGACGTTATCACTCACCCCGGCACGCCGCCCGACTCCATGTGGTTGGCGAGTGTGACGTCATCGCTCCAGACATCGTACTGCCACTTGCGCAGGCCGAGCACGCCGCACAGGACGTTTCCTGAGTGGACGCCGATGCGCATGTCCACGTTGAAGCCGGTCGCTTCCCGCACAGTGCTGCGCCAGGGCCAGGCGTGCACGGTTGTAGCCGAGTTAGTAAGCGTGGTGTGGTCCTAAACCGGCGCCTGGTGTATCTCTGTTGTCTGTTGTTGGTACTTTCTGGCTTTCGTTTACTTGAATGGTAGGAACAAGGCAAACAAGTTGTTCTTTAAACGCGCAGCTGTGTTTTACGAAAACTTACTTTCGCACAAAGCATGAAAGCGATTACAGCTTATCACTCAGCTCCAGCAGAAGCATGTTAAAATATATTAAAGCCAAACTGACATGCACAGAAATGACCGTATTTAGAACATGTAGCACGTATTTTTGCGAAGTAGTGCGTAGTTTCCGCTCTCGCAAGTGTTTATGAGTGTTGGATCATGCACGAGACTTGATAAAAGAAAGAAATGCTTTCATGTACTTGGTTTTTGGCACCCAGGGCTCAGAGTTCTTATGCGGAGTTGCCCGCCTTCAATGTGTGGTAGAAGGGGTGTTTCAGGCCGGCCTCACCTTATGGTGTGAGAGGGTAACCCTGGCCGGCCCCACCTTATGGTGTGAGAGGGTAACCCTGGCCGGCCTCACCTTATGGTGTGAGAGGGTAACCCTGGCGGGCCTCACCTTATGGCGTGAGAGGGTAACCCTGGCCGGCCCCACCTTATGGTGTGAGAGGGTAACCCTGGCCGGACTCACCTTATGGTGTGTGAGGGTAACCCTGGCCGGCCTCACCTTATGGTGTGTGAGGGTAACCTTGGCCGGCCTCACCTTATGGTGTGAGAGGGTGACCCTGGCTGGCCTCACCTTATGATGTGAGAGGGTAACCCTGGCCGGCCCCACCTCATGGTGTGGGAGGGTTATCCTGGCCGGCCTTACCTTGTGGTGTGAGAGGGTAACCCTGGCTGGCCTCACCTTATAGTGTGAGAGGGTAACCCTGGCCGGTCTCACCTTATGGTGTGAGAGGGTAACCCTGGCCGGCCTTACCGTATGGCGTCGATCATCTGCAGTCCCATGCTGACGCAGTTCTTGGCATGGCAGGGTCGTGACACCGGTAAGCCCGACACGCAATAGTAGCAGTCGCCCAGGATCTTGATCCGCATGCACTGGTTCTCCTGCGGCAGGTCCCGGCGAGGTCACGCACAGAGCCAGCCGACGCTCTTGGGGTGCCAGAACATCTCCAATGTCGTTAGTCATCGGCATCGCCGGTATCAAGAACGGCCACCGCAGTAGTAGCAGCAGCAGAAAGCTCAGAAGCATGCAGTTTAGACCGTGACCGGTATTTTGCATGTGACGGCTATAGCGAGCAGCTGCAGCCTTCAGGCCTTTCAAGCCTTCATCACTTCAAGACCAACAGGCGCCAACGGGTGACAATGAGAAAGCTGAAATTTCGGTGACTAGTTCCCGATCCACAGAATCCACAATCCAATCGCGTGCCAAACTGGAATTTTCGAAACGTATAAGCAAAGTGTGCTTAACATTCACAGCGTGTCATGCGAACCGATTGAATGTGACACGGAATGCAGGCCATGATCCCCAGAAGCCGGCTGGCTATTTCATCACAAAGAGCTCGTGGGAAGTCGTCGAAGAGCGAAACCCTCGCACAGTCTGGTGTCTGGCCAATTCTGGTGTCTGGCCAATTTGTCAGGATCGCAGCCAATTACCGTCTTTCAGTTCACAGAGCAGATCAGCGCGTGCCGAGCCATGAAAGGTCGCGAGATCCACTGGTCGCCGTCCAGCGGAGACCAGTCTGCCCGCGCCCCCCCCCCCCCCTCGCTCTCGCCGCCGCGTCCCCGGAGAACAGCCCCAGCTAAAGCCATAGTGGCGGTACCGAGACGTGGCGAAAGCCGAGCCACCGGCAAGTCAGAGCCTCCCGCCGGGCATGTCCCACGGACGGCGCCGGCGGCCGCAGCCGACCATCGCGTGAGAATGACTGCTGACACACGGGTCAGGACAGAACATAACGACGACCGTGGCCTCCAGGCGCGTGTGGGGCCAAAGCCAAGCCCGGTCTCGCGGTCTCTGCGGCTATTCATGTGCAGGGCACTTTTGGGAGACCGTCGTACTTAACAATGCCGATGGGGTTGTGTCTACGGGTCGCCACATTATGAATAGGATGCATCCAATATGCTCCGGCTGGCAGCAAGGGGCGAGTGTCAGCTGCGCGCTTGATTAAGCGTCAGCTGACGCAAACATTCACATTAGCCGATCGAGGTGTAGGCTTATGAGCGTCCGTAGCATTCTCGTTGACCTGGCAGCCATAGTCCGTCGCGTGGCTGAGATTAGGCATTTGTATGCACGGTAGCAGGGTTGCGATGAGGAAAAAGCCCCAAAACCTGCCAAGTTTCATTGAAACTTGCATGGCGTGTCCAAGCTGAATGCAGACGCGGGGTATCATTATTACAAAGAACGGGTTAGCCCAGACGAAACGTGAAATCGTGGCCAGCTGAGAAGTTTGTGCTGCATCCTAGTTTGGATGTGCTGCCAAAATGCCTGATTCGAACGCTGGCTTGCTTTCCCCCCTCGCAAAAAACAGCTAAATGAATTTCCATGCTGTGAATCTGAGAGTGTGGCAAATAGCAACGGTGGTGGTGGACTCCCCAAACAGAAATGACCTGGAGCGGCAGAATGCAACGTAAATGTTACTCTCTATTGTGCGATCCAAAGGTTCGACTGTAATTCGGCACAACGGATTGCATGGAGCATGCGAAACGGTGCCCCAGGTAGATCTGTTACAAAATGGATACGGAACAAGAGCAGAGTGTGATATGCCAATTACAGCAGCCCCACATGTCGCTTACGTTGACTGCAGGCCGCCGCCACGGCGCTCCACGCCGGGCAGGCAAAACATGACCGTCGCAATACACCAGCCACAGTGATGAACCTGATGAGGCCATGGTATTAAGTAAGGCGCTTAAACGACCTGCTTTAACGCACTCTGAGCCGGCCAGGGTTCTCGAGCTAAGTGCTGACCTGGGCGATCTGGTCGAACCTGCCGAACATCTCGTTGAGGGTCAGCACCAGATCACTGGCGCTGAGCTGTTCCGAAAGTGGTGTGAAGTTCACGATGTCCGCGTACAAAATGCTGCCGGAGAGAGCGAGATCATCAGCGTTGTTTTGAAGTAGGGGTTCATAAAATGCTAAGCATTCAATATCGTATGCTTTCTTTATGTCAGGTGTTGCGGGAACCGTATGACTGCAACGGGCGCAATGAAACTAGGACGTAACAATAGGCGATTTGTGTTGTGATCATAACCGTGGGTATGCTGGTAGGTTTTCCAAATCAATGATGCACCACTTAAATGAATTCAACTTCTTAGTCCTGGCATCTTTCAAATATGTGTCCGTCACATCGTCTCTGTATCTTCCACACAGGTGTGCCCCAGCTGTCTACTGTTGCATTCAAATAGCTTTCATCCAAATCTATTAAACATTGCGGAATTAAACATTTGTTTCGAAACTGAACTAAAGAAATGAAAGAACTTAGTTCTTATAGCCCGATTCACGGTACGTGTAGCCACCAGTTAAACCGTACAAACAGCGACCGGCGCTTAATCAACAGCCACCTGACCGAGAGCCATTTCGGAGAGAGAGAGAGAGAGGGAGAGAAGAGAGAGAGAGAGAGAGAAGAGAGAGAGAGAGAGAGAGAGAGAGATAGCGGAGAGAGAGCGCGAGAGAGAGTAGAAGACAGAGAGAGAGAGAGAGAGAGAGAGAGAGAAGAGATACATAGACAGACAGACAGACAGACAGACAGACACAGACAGACAGACAGACAGAAAAGACAGACAGACAACAGACAGACAGACAGACAGACAGACAGACAGCAGACAGACAACAGACAGACAGACCGACAGACAGACAGACAGACAGACAGACAGACAGACAGACGACAGACAGACACAGACAGACAGACAGACACAGACATACAGACAGACACAGACAGACAGACAGACAGACAGAGACGACAGACAGACAGACAGACAGACGACAGACAGACAGACAGACAACAGACAGACAGACGACAGACAGATCAGACAGACAGACAGACGACAGACAGACAGACATACAGACAGACCAGACGAGACATAGAGAAGATAGATAGATAGAGAGAAGAGAGATATAGATAGAAGAGAAGAGAGAGACGAGGAGAGATAGAGGAGAGAGAGTAGAAGAGAAGAAGAGAGAGAGAGAAAGAGAAGAAGAGAGATGAGAGAGAAGAGAGATAGAGATAGAGAGATGAGAGGAGATAGGAGAGGAGAGAGAGAGAGAGAGAGAGAGAGAGGACGATGAGCATTAGAGTGTGATTACCACCGGGTTTGCAGTGAACGCTTACAAGTTAACCTAACTGCATATCCACATGTGCCATCAGATAACAAATCAGTCAAGTTCAGTTCATAAGCGTCCTACTGCATAACAATTAAACGCCTGGAACTGACAGGGTGACACTTATAAGCCGCGAGCATAGTTAGGGCAAACATGTCCAGTAAACACGGCGCCAAGTTGCCTGGCCATTTGCCAGGCAACTTGCAATTTGCCTGGCATCAACAGCCAGCGGCGGCGCGCGCAAGAAGATCGCCGCGGATGTGGCGTGGACGGCAGCGTCTCGTCTCGTCGAGGCCTCAGCTACACACGTGGCGAGGTTCACGAGGTTCGAAGAGCACGTCGGTTGGTCACTTCTTGATTTGTTCGGGTCAATTTCGGAGAGCCAGGCGGACATAATAACCGGGCGGGCGCAGATCCCGGCCCGTCTGTCTTCGCAGGATAACTCGGGCCGAGCGGACGGGCCGGAAATCCCACATACCCGGCCCGGACAATGACCATGCTCCAGCCGACCGTCCGGAGGCCGGCTTGGGACAAAGGCGGCGGACCAGCGAACCTGTCGAGGAAGTGGCCGGGAGGAGGGTGGGGGGAGGGGCGCTGCGTGGTCATCGAGAGGCGCATGAGCGAAATTGGCAACTCTGGCACTTCTGGCACACCGCTTTCAGTTTCGTGTTGTCTTGAGTTCATTGGATCGGTGTTCTGGAGAGGGAGGAGTAACATTTGTTTCCAGTGTGTTTGAGATGTGCTTGGCTGGGAGGAATACTACAGATCGTAGCGTGACCGACCTGAGGTCACGAGAACAAAGATGGGCAGGATGTTACAGTACTGGCCCAAGCTGGCCGTGATATAAGCGCAGAACTTGGACTAACGCCCGCCGTTAAGTCACAAGAACAGCCGCCGGCTGGCTGTCAGAAAGAAATCCTCACGCGGACATAAGTTGCAGCATTAAGTTTCCAATCTAAAAGCGACTGATTTACTTCCGCTCTTTTCCCAGTATCATGCGACAAGACTAAGCCACTGTCCGCCAGCTCCATTCCCCACATCTTCCTCTTTCACCGCGATGCTATAAATACGTAGGTATCACTTGGTGTCACCTAAAGATAGCACTTTTAATGAATATCCCGGCCTTCGTGAATGCAACCCACCTTGTTCTAACTCCCAGCTTACGAAAAAGCATGAGCTTCCTATAGCATACCTCCTGGCAGTGGTAATGGAGCTCCCACCACTCCACCGCGGTCTTGAAAGTACGAGGGCATAACTGAAGGCAATGGTCACCGAGTTTCAGCATTTCCCTGAAATGCCTTTATCCAGGTGTCGCTTTAAATGGTCATGGACCGCCCTGTCACGATTTCTGGAGAGTTGAAAGCTGGTTTGGAACCAGCGGCCAAAATTAAAGGGAATGTTCCATATTTGAAGATATTGAAATAAGCATCGGATATGATGGGAAAAGCTTACTTGTAACTATTGGTAAGGTTTCAAGGTTCAAAAACGACCTAAGTAGCAAAATTTTAAGGGTTGTAAAAATGCACCTCATCACGTCATTGTTTGATGGCGTCATGGAATGATTTGTAATGACAGCAACACCTGTCGGCATCTGGCAGCCAGACCTAAAGAATACCTCGAAACGCACGAAAGCTGACGCCAAGCGGCCACTCTTGTCGCGGGCGCTGTTTGGGTGGCGGATAAGTGAAATACTTGTTTGTGGATTTTGTTGTCTTGGTACTGGTCGTGAAAGAAGGTTTGGTGGGCTGCCGGGCATACGAACGTGGTGATCGCCAGCTTTTAGGGCAAATTATTAAAGGCAATGCTCAACAGTTGAAGGTATTGGGATAAGCATCAGACATGATGGAAAAAGCTTACTTGTAACTACTGGTTTCAAGATTTTTTAAAGACTTCACTTTTAAGATTCAAAAGTAACCCTAAATAGCAAAATTGCGAAGTTTGTAAAAATGCACCCCATTACGTCATCGTTTGATGGCGTCATGGAATGGTTTTGTGACGACAGCAATACCTTGCAGCATCTGGCAGCCAGACCTAAAGGATGCTTCGAAACCGACGAAAGCTGACGCGGTTCGGCCATGCTTATTCCGGGTCCTGTGTTGGGTGGTGGATTAGTGGGTGGTTTGTTAGTGGATTTTTTGTCTTGATCGTTAGAATAGCTTTGGTGGACTGTTTGACACACGCAACGTAACGGTCGCCAGGTTTTAGGACAGGTTATTAATATCAAGTCGCGATATGCCGTGAAAACTGTCCTTTAGGGTCATGAATCCTTACCGAAATTTCCTAATGACTGCTGGGAACATCAAAACTGTATTGTCGACCTATCCTTGCCTGCAGCGCTGTAGTCCTGACATTGATATCATGTGATGTGCACAGCAGTCCTTTTCTTTATCATTTGTAACTGGAAATGCAAAGACAATTTTGCATGCCAAAATTGATAAATATGTAGCATTGTTATTAATTGACCGCCAAAGCACTTCTATTGCTATGATAAAGATGGTAAGGATGAGCTGCAATAATTTTTTTCTTGCGTAAGGCTATCTATGCAATTACTAGCTTACCCTGATATGACCATTGTGCTGCGACAGCATTCTCGCTGGTGATAGTCCTTTGGCGTCGTTAAAATCAGTTGATACCAGTCACCCATGAATTACAAACCGTTTTCTCATAGGTTTCACAAAGAGAAGCCAACCAATGTAATAGATTATGTAATCGAACGGGTTAACAGCGTCATTCTGGCATTACTTCATTGCTCTACTGTGGCATGGAATAAACAATGATATGGTTTCCGCACGCAATCCCTGCTGCTTTCCTTTTAAATTCCATCATGACAAGATGGGTTAAGAGTGCATTCTTCTATTAACTCCGCATCTGACATATGACTAACCAAAAACACACGATGAAATATACAAATCACTTTCCGCAAAGCACACAACCAATATTGGACATCACTTGCTCAGCCTGTTCTAGGTATCCATAAAACATAGGTGACAAAGATGCAAACACGTCTTCTGCTTCCACACCCATGCAACATGCTAGGCCGTCAGGCTGCTTTGACAAACAATATTGTTTACTCAAGTAATAATGCATGTAAAACAAAAAAAAATATTACGTTTAGTGAAATGGCACTGCAAACCTGCTGACCTTGCACAACACTGGAGACATGCCAAGTGCATGTAGTTTTGGTTAGATGGGTGGAATGCAACGAAGTGATGAGGCCTCCGGTGCACGCAGGGCTCATGATACAAGTATTATTCAGTTCTATCCAAGAAACCGACAGCAACACTTCTCTACTTTTTTACTTTTTTGCTCATCACCCAGCGTCTTACACAAGTTACAGTGACTATGACAAAGGTGAGTCACAAGCAATGCTTGCCTGCATACAAAATTCAGAATTATTGAGGGAAGGGCAATTGTGCAAAGCTGCATCATGTGGGTTTATACGAAGCGTGTGGATTTATGAGCAGCATAGGCCAGCCCCTATTGCCAAAATGAGTTATAAATATAATGGCGTGCAAGGGATTAATTGCATGCTGTAATGCTTCAATAGGTTCAAAATGGTGGCAAGATCATCATGATGAAGCGAAATGCCTTTGCACACCCCTGCAACATAAGTGCTGTTTTTTCTTTCAGTTTACGAGCATCACCACCCTGTCCTGGTCAAACACGAAAATAAAGATGGAGGCAAGTATCGAAATATCACATTTTATTGAGAGCCAGTAGCCTTTAAAAATGCCAAAACAATGCTCTCCCTCAGAAGAACAAACCTCGCACGCACACTCCCCATCACATCAAGATCAATACAAGCCACTGGCACGCACCACCAGTGATCACACCCCTTTCAACCCCCTGATTCACGCTCTTTTGTAAAATGAGTGCGATTCCATACTTGCACAGCTCGCGGGGCTATCAAATTGCAGGCTTTCTCACAATTTCTGCCCAGGTTTCCGGTCACCACAACACCACATTTCACCGTGAGCTCCTTTCCAAACGAAGTCCCAACTGAGGTTCATGGTTACGCAGCTCAAGAGGATGTACTTGAAGGACACATTTGTTTCAGGATTTAAATCTGTGCTTCAATATGTGTGAAATAGTTAGTAATATATGTATATATATATATATATATATATATATATATATATATATATATATATATATATATATATATATATATATATATGTATATATATATATGTATATATATGTATATATATATATATATATATATATATATATATATATATATATATATATATATATATATATATATACATACATATATATATATACATATACATTAAATTACTGTAATATTCCCCTAATTTTATAATCCCTAGCTATCCTACAAACACGTGCAAAGATTCCTTGTTCCCATGCACACAGCGCCAGCCGAGCTGTCCGTAAGAAATATGTGAGTAGAAGAAAAAAACACCAGAAGGAGAAAAAACAGAGTTGCCGTTGCGTCGTCTTTTTAAAGCATTCGGGAGAGCGCCATTTTTTCGGTGTCGCATTGTTTTGCAGACAGTGGCTTTCTTCTTTTGCAACTTTGGCCCATGGCCGAGATATAAGGAAAAGCGCCCCGTTGACGAGGAGTGCAGCACGACCCGAAAGTGCTCACGCTTATGTTCGCGACGCGCATTCAGCAGCGAAGTCTCACTAACAGCCAACCACCTTCCGGTCCGCGGAAGGTGGTTGGCTGTTATGTGCGGACTGCGTTAATATGTGCGGAATCCTCGCTTTTGTGAGTGGATTAGCGGCCATGCTGTTTTTGATCATTCAAGCGGAAAACAGTCTGTGATGTCACGGCGATCGTATGACGTTTCTATGACATCATCATTGCGGGGGTGGCTTTGAAATAGTTCCTCAATAAGCCTTTTGCCGCTTTAGCGGGCGTGTAACTCAGAAACCAGAGAGCTTTGGATCCTAAAAGGGGTATGGCCGTGGACTGCATCAAAAGGTCCTCAAGATGGCCATCTCAGTTCGAAGCCTCATATAAAGGTGGAAAATTTCCTTTAATAAGCTGTGCTCACCTGTCACTTCTGGCTAAATGAATTGGTAATATAATATCTTGCAATGCATTACGTCCCGTAATATCTCAATAGGCTCAAAATGTTGGGAACATCTTAATGAAATAGCAAATGGTCTTTGCGCACCCCTGCAGCATGGGTGCTAATGTTTCTTTCAGTTTGCCGACATCACTAGCTTGTCAAGTTGAAATGCAAACCTATAGATAGCGCCAGGAATCAATATATGATATTATACTGGTAGTCATCATATTTAAATAATACCAAAACATTGTTCTGTCTCAGAAGTACAAATCTCGCACGCACACTCTCAACCACATCAAGATCAATACAAGTCACTGGCACGCACCACCAGTGACCACACCCATTTCGAGCGCCTGGCTCACACTCTAATGCCAAATAAATGTGATTTCATACTTGCATAACCCGCGGGACTATCAAATTGAGAGATTTTCTGTAATTTCCGCACAGCTTTTCGGTTGTAACCCCGCATTTCAGAGCAAGCATCCTCCAAAACAAAGTTCCAACGGGGGTTCATGGTAATAGAACTGAAGCGGTTGTACTTCTTAGAAACCATTTTTTTTGGTCGATATTTAAATTGGTCTTACAATGTGTGTTAAATACTTAATAAAATATCTACCGAAAATTACTGTAATATTTACCTAGCTCTATAATGCCTCGCAAACCCACAAGACCGTGCAAGGTTCTTTGCTCCCGTACACAAGGCGCCAAGTGAACTGCTGGTAAGAAATACGTTATTAGAAGAAGAAAAGTACCAGCAGGAGAAAAAAAAAGACAGATTTTCCGTCGCGTCTTCTTTTTTATGAAACATTCGGGAGAGTGCCGTTCTTTCTTTGGTGCTGTTCTTTTTTGCAGACAGCCGCGTTCTTTTTTATAGCATTGACCTATGGCCTATAAATAAGGAAAAATACCCTGTTCGCGACAAGTGTCGCACAATCCGAAAGTGCTCACGCTTACGTTCGTGACACATTCAGCAGCGAAATGTTACTAACAGCCAATAACCTGCCGCGGATTGCATCATACGTGCCGCGTCAGCGCTCTTGCGGCCATGCCCTTCTGACTCTAAGCAAAAAACAACCTGTAATATAACAACAATCCTATGACGTTTATATGACGTCAGCAATGCCATTGTGACTGAAGTAGGCTCCCAATGAACCTTTTCGCGTTTTCGGGTGTAAAACTCAGGAACCACAAGGCTTTGGGTCTTAAAAAGGGCATGGCCGTGAGTTGCATCAAAAGGTCCTCAAGATGGCTATTTCAGTTCAAAACCCATATAAAGTTGGAACATTCCCTTTCATGAAAGATATGCAAAATGGAAAAGAGCGTGCAGATGTCAGTACTTGACTGACTAGCACAATCCTAGTCGCGGCTGTCTCTGCGTTGGTGAACAAGACAGTCAGATCAGTGGAGTAGGGGAGTGACGCAAACATGGCTCCGAACACTTCCAAGGCCAGTGACCGCAGATGGAGGCCGTTCTCTCCGCAACACTCCAGCCATTTGTAGGTCACGCCATTTAGGACCGGGGTCATTTCCTCGGCTGTCTGTCTCTAAATAGCCCAAGAGCGAACGGTCTGTCGCCGCGCGGCCACGGGGTCGAGATGGCCACGCTCCGGCCAGTTTCGCTCTCCAACAGTCGCGGCGTGACGACCCTACCAAGCCGGGGCGCGACCGGCGACACCGGACCAGGCCGGTCGAGGTGGGGCGGCCAGCCGCGTCAGCGTTGCCGACTCTCGTGTACAGGGAACGCGGCAGGTGGAGGGAAGGGTGAGCGATCTTTTGGCCTTCGGCTACGGGATCGGTACCCTGTCCGGCGGAAACCCTGTGACGGAAAATAGTGATCATTCGGCATCTTCTAGTGCATTTTGCTGGCTGGTGCCAATATTTTGACTGATTGCCTCATATGCTCAATCTGGAATGTCAAAATCATATCGCGTTCAGGCGCAAATGTACCTGCTATAAATTGCCCCGATCTGGCGGTCTGGCATGATGCAGTTTGATTGAGAGGCTGGAAAAACTTATTTATTAGTCTGAGTTGAATATCATAATCCTTCAAAAAGCTAACAGGATGTTTTACCGTGCATGCCAACATGTTATTCGGTAACGCGCTTTGGACACACGCAATTTTCTGCCACTTTGGCGGAAGGGAGAAAAAGAAGGAGTAAGAGTTAAAACGACGCGGAGTTGAATCCGAAAGAAAACCCCTTGCTCAGTCCAACCCTTCAAACAGCAGCAAGCTTGCAAACATCCAAAGATTATCAATCTGGGACCGTGGTACAGTATTGTTGGACACGAAATTAATTCTGCGCGCCTAAAAACTGGAAGCGGAATTATCCGATGCTTTGGAGTACCATTACATACCTAATACCTTCGGTGCTACCTGTGCAAACCATTCGGAATACCTTGTCATGCAAATACGCACCTCAAGGGAATGCTCCACCTTAGAAGATATTGATGGAAACATCAGCTATGATTAAATAAACTCAGTTGTAACTATTCGTGTGCTTTAGTTAAAAAAAGAATGCCCAGGCAACACAATTTAGATATGTAGTAACTGCGCATCCTCCATTCATCATTGCATGATTACGTCATAGAACGTTTGTATGACGTTGATGTACTGCCAAACTAGCCGTGAAAAATTGCTACTGACTTGTAGTACCTCGACTCGTCGAGAGATGACAGCACGGTGTTCAAGGCGTCTGCTGAGCCAAAAGTGCTATTTGCATGATAATTAGCAAGTGAATAAACCATAAATCATGTCTTATTTCTCACGACCGGAAGCAGAAAACGTGACTCGTGACTGAAGCTTGCACAGCCTGCTCAACATTGTTTGAGGGCCAACTGACGTCAAACTATGTTTGGAAATCGCGCTTACGGACGGCGGATCTAAATGGCGGGACGTTGATATTCTTATTGACCTTGAACGCTGATCGCAACCCAGCTTGTGGGGTAGCAGGATTTGAGTGACACTTACGTGGCGTAATGCATCCCTTAAATGGCCTTAAAACAGTCTACACGAAATAGTTCACACCAATGCCTTAGAACGGAAGGTATCACCGTTTCCGCAGTTTCGTCTGATGACGTCACAAGTATAATCGGCACGAAATGGTCGATGGCGCATACTTGCCTGCCGCAGTTTGCCTGGCTTTTTGAAAGGGTTCTACGGCTGGAAGCCGTTAAATATCTTTGGTTGGATCATAAAAAGACTGGTTCTTCTCCGAGCAGGCCATAATATCAGCTCCAAGGTCTATTAACACGAGCCGGAGTGGCTAGCTAGATACCCTTCACTCGGGTGGTGGGTCAATTTGACCCCCCTGAGATCTGGGGAACTCCAAGGTCTGTTACATTGCATTGTGTGGCTACTTTTGGTATTGATGGAAGCATGCTAGAGTGCATTTTTAGAGTGCACAGATGCATTTTACTCATGCATGAATAAAGGTAATCTGTGCACTGAGCATGTTCTAATTGCTACGAAAAAACTTTGCTGTCTTGCTGGCAAAAAAAAACTTCTACCCTTATGCAAACCATCAAACCTGCATTGCAAACAAGACATGAGCACAGTGCAATTTTGCAACAACTATTCATGCAGCAGGTTCAAAAATAATTTCGCTAACCTGCCAATGGGTATTGAATGCCTCTCAAAGGCCTAATGAGGTTGTGACATACGACAGGTTTTGACCTCTTTAGGCACTAAGATAACCCGATGCAAGATTAAAAGAGACTATGTTGGATTCCTGCGGAATACGCAATCCGGAAACATTAATAGCATGGCCAGCTTACTGCGTGTCATGTTGACCTCGTATGGCCTTATCTTGATATCCTGCCTACATCTTGATTATGTACGTACTAGAAAGAGCTGTAGCTGACGTTTGAGCTTTATAACGCAAGCGAAATGGATTTGAAAATATTTTGAATCACAGGTCGCATGAATAAACAAAATCATCACGCCAACCTATGGAATGGCATTGACCTGCCCCCAGTGAAGCATCAACTTGTTCGTAACACAGCATACTCACTCAGCCAAAGAGCATATACTTTTTGGAGGAATGAAAGACTCAATTGACCCAGCCCCTGCAAACATGCAACGGGGGTCTGCAGGCCTTTGTCCTGACATTGACCTTTCATGTCAATATAATTTCTAAGTGTTGTTTATTCAATATACGCCCATCAGCTCTTCCCGTTTATATATATATATATATATATATATATATATATATATATATATATATACTTCCAACCTACGCGACGAATTCCCGAAAAAGGCTTGTGAGAGTTTTGTCTCCGGGTTTTCCAGCCCGAGGCGCTCAGCTGGGACGCCAGCCGATTAATGATTTATTAACCTTGGAGCTGATATTATGGCCTGTTCAGAGAAGAAACAGTCTTGTTATGATCCAACGAAATATATTTCACGGCTTTCAGTCTTAGGACCGTTTCAAAAAGCCAAGCAAACTGCGGTAGGCATGTATCCGCCGTTGACCATTACGTGCCGAGTACACTGGTGATGGCATTAGTCGAAGTAGCGGAATTTGGCCAGACGGTTATACCTTCTGTTCTAGGGCCTTGACATATGGCATGCCAGACTGAACATAGATAAGTGCCGCTTGAATTCCCATTTATTCCTTGTCAAAAGCAACCCGGCCGGCGTGTCAGTACGGAAACCAAACCGAAAACATTCTTCATTTCGTCCTCTCGTGCCAAAAGTATTAAGAGCAAGAAATTGATTTGGTCGCTAAAATATCACAGATGTTGCACATAAATTTTAGACACAAGTTACCTCCATACAACTACAATCTCTATTACATGGCGCAGACCTCATTGACGGTGACGGTTCGGTGCTGGCTAACGATTTCCAAAATGGCCTGCTCAAATATGGACGATTCGTGGGCCTTTAGTGTTGTCGGGTATCCCTCACCTTGCCATACGGATGTGGCATTCCCGTGAGATGTGTGGTGGCTGACCATACAGCGGAACTATAATAACTGGTCGAGTTGTACCGTGGCGGTGGTCGCAGTTGACCATCTCTTTTGATTATCAAAGCACATTTCTCACATCTTTGCATATTTCTGATTTACGTTGGCATTCTTTTGCACGTATGCTTCATTAACCACTCACGATAAAATATGTTTACATATAAGCTTTTGACTTCGTTTAAAGTGGAAAACTTAACTAGACAACACAATTTTTCTTTCAGTGACAATGCTTCTCAATACGCTATTATTTGATTGTGTTATGGGACGCTTGTATGACAGCGCTCACCTATAGTTCTTTAATTTCCCGTGAGGTGGCCCGCGGCGGTGCTGTGTGTGTGCTGGACCAATTATCGTTAGGAGCTTTTGTTTTGGCCCCTGCTCGTGGTGTTCATGCATGTTCTACCGTGGGATTAAGGTGCCTACATGCATTCACATACGTGGTGATAGCGCTGGTCTTCAGTGATTCAATTACAAGTGCTATTTCCGTAATAACCAGAAGGAATGCCTAACTGCCGCCTACTATGTAACACAAAACGCAAACTGAGTTATCTTAAGGCGTGTCGTCGACCCTTTCGGTGGCTACATAACCGTCTGGCAGAAGTGAATTCAAAGTTATTTTGAATTCGCCTGTGCCATTGTTTCGATAAAGGCATTTTGCCGAAGTATCAACTCGACTATATCTCCATTCTCCTGATTTTCTCCGAGGAATAAGACCTAATACTATTGACTTATCTATGTGGATAATGCTCCTCGCTAATGCACCGAACAATTTACGTTTAGGACATACATGATAATGATTATTTTCCCATTACAATCTGCACCACAGTTATGATCACCGATGACGCTGTCCTTCGTTTCATACCCCGATGGAATCTACACAAGACTGACTGGGTCAAATTTGAAGAAACTTGTTCGCATTGAAACACAATGCATTACACCAGCACAGTGTATGGACCAGATCACAATCATCCTTCGCACAGTAGCATCCGGGGCAACTTCAGCCACTCGGCCGCCACCACGACTCAGTCCTGTGTCGTGGTGGCCAGAAGAAACTGAAAAGACCATTGCAAGACGGAAACGTGCTTTCAGAAATTATCGACGAAGTCCTGATGTTTCTCATGTACTCGCCCGCAACACTGAACGCGCAAGAGCCGGAAGACTCATAAGGGCTGCAAAACGTTGCTCCTGGCAAAAGTTCCAATCACAGTTCACAGCGGCCACTCCATTAAGGAAAAATAGGGGATTGATTCGTGCACTGTCCGGCAAGCGGTCTTTATTTTTACTCCAAGTTCTCAGAGTAAACAACGATCTCATTACCGCGCCGCCTCAGGTGATGGGAACTCTTGCCCAAAGTATAGCCTACTGCAGTTCGTCGGACAATTACAAGTCAGGATTTACTGATCATACACGGCTCAATTTCCAATTGCCTCCGGCCTGTTTCCTGTCTGGCAATGCAGAGGCTTACAATGTACTATTTTCCCTGGCAGAGCTTTGCGATACAAGTAAATCCACTGGTAATACTGCAGTCGGACAGGATAAATTACATTATTCTTTCCTTCGACATTTACCTCACAATACGTCCTAGATCATTTTGATTTTTTTCAGCGAGTTGTAGTCTTTCCATGTCATTCCAGACACACAGGAAGACACCATAACCATTCCACTTTTAAAATCAGGCAAGGACACTCACAACCCAGCCAACTATCGCCCATTGCACCCACCAGCTGCCTTGGAAAATTCATGGAACGCATGTTTGGAAAGCGCTTTTCCTGATTATTAAATCATGATAAACTGATGTCGGACCAACAATGTGGATTTAGACGCAACCGTACCACCTGTGACCCTATAATACGCTTAGAAACAGCCATTCGTCGCGCATTCCGTCAAAAACGTCAAGTCACAGCTGTATTTCTAGGTATTACTAGCGCCTACGACATGGTTCTTAAACTGGCGCTTATTTTCAAACTCTATGAATTGAGATTTAAGGGGAATTTAGGAAAAGCACAGTATGTCGTGGAATTTCGCTCAAAGACAGAGCGGTTTGGTGTGAGATATTGATCGGCGGTTTCCAATGTTAATTTCCTAGAAACCAGGCTCCCGCAAGGGAGCTGTATTTCTCCTATGCTTTTCAACCTAACGAGTGATGGTTTATTTGATGAGCTTCCTCCTGGCATTGCCTCTTCAATTTTTGCTGATGACATCGTAATTTGGTGTTCAGACACAGAGCACGATCACTCACTACCACGTCTCCACAATGTATTAGATAAAATACAACAATGGCCAAGACGTTATGATTTCCAGTTTCCTTCAAAAAATCGGCCGTTATGGTCTTAGCTAAAAGGCGACGAGATACACTGGCGCATTCTCCTAATCTCGAAGGTCACCATGTTCCTTTTTTCGCTTTCAAATTTCTAGGCATAATTCTTGACCCGCGGTCATCAACGTGCAAACACGCCGAACATTTCCGCACCAAATGCATGAAACATTTAAATTGGTTCAGATGCATTTCAGGATCAAGATACGGAGCTGACCGGCATGCGTTATTGCTATTATATAAATCCTTGGTTTTCCTGATGGTTGAATATGCCTCTGTTGTGTATGTAGGTGGCGGTGAAAATAGACTAGGAACCATCCCCCTGTCATCCCTGTGTATCGCCATAGGTTCATTTTTTGCGAAGTGCCAGATGCGTGGCGCGGAAGAGACAAAATAATTTCACCAACCTTGACTACCGTCGCTGTGTGTTGTTTACCTTTGCTTAGTTGACGTTCTTGATGTTTTGTGGGGGATTGGAGCAGTGCTTGTTGGATTTAGTTGTGATGTGTTCAAAGCTTTTGTGTGTTGTGTACGAAAGCTTAAGAAGTGTGTTGCGCACGGTGCTGCTTGTGTGTACGGTAGCCGTATGTAAACCTGTTGGTAATGTTAAAGGCGCAGGTTTTTCTATTTTAATGATTCTAGTGTAAGGTGGCATTGGGCCGCTAGTTGCAGCGAGTTGCGTGTGCCCCGCCCCCTGTCTTGAGCTATGCGTGCAATATTAGGCTGACATTAATGACAGCTAGCAAACCTCATAATGCTGTGAATATTTATGGTTAGAGCTGAGTTGCAACCCTATCTGATTACATATCATGGTTATTGGTGACCAAATCCCACGCCACATAAATTTGTCATCATCACATCATCTTCTTTAGGCAAGCAGGTGCACCTAAGCAACATCATGTGGTGAAGGACAATTAATTTTCATGGAAGTGATCAGGTTTGGAATTTTTACAGCCATTCCATTACATGCTTTGAAGTCCAGGCTTACTAACTTGTATGAGTCCAATTATATCAAAGGTACCATAAAGGCTAGTTCTTCCCATGAAAGCTGGTGGTAACTAGATCACTCAACTTTTTTTTGCTTAGATCTGTCAGGGAACTGTAATGAAATTGTCAGAAACAGGTGCCTAAGAGGGAGGCATGGAAAGAGGGGCCCAATCCTAACTGTGAGAAGAACTGTCAGAAGACTGTGTTGCTGCTGTGTGCGATGATGCCAGCGCAGCCCAAATCATCTTGGACAACCATCTGTGCCACAAGCTACCAATAGTAAGAACTGTGCATGCTGCATAGAAATGGGATGTTGTGACCAGGTCTTTCACGTATTCCCCATTGTTGTTGATCTTAAGAATAAGGGCATTGTGTGGCTGCTCGTGGTATTGAGGAAATAATGCTAGGGTGTGATATTCATGCATAAATTAATGTGATCTGTGCACTGGACAATGTCTAGCTGTTATAGAATAGTTTGCTTTCCATTAGTGCCGGCAAATTAAAACTTCCACTGCTTTGCAAATTATGAAGTCTGCATTTCAAACAAGACATGAGCTGAGTGGTAGCTATTTCCACAGCAGGTTGAAAAACAGTCTCACTAGCCCACCCATGGCTATTGAATGCCTTTCAAAGGTCAGAGAAGCTTTTGACAAACAGCAGGTTTTGATCTCCTTAGGAACTAACATGACCTGATGCCAGATTAAAAGTGATTTTGTTGGATTCCTGTGGGAGAGGCCATCTGGAAACATGCATGACGTGACTAGCCTACCACGTGTCATGTTGATCTCGTATGACCTCATCTTGGCATCTTACCTACATTTTGAGCATGTACTGGTCAGAAAAAATTGTAGCTGATGTTTAAGCTGCATAACGCGAGCGAACTGGATGTAAAAATATTTTGAATCATTGTCGCATAAATGCACCAAATTATCACGCTAACCTATTTGGTTAGCGTGATAATTGGGTGCATTTATGCCTTGACCTGACCCCATTTTGGCACTAATATATTTGTAACACAGCATCCTCACTTGGCCAAAGAGCATATATTTTTGAAGAAATGTAATGCCCCAATTGACCCTGTATGGGATAGTTCTTAGTGCTCATTTATAATTTATTGCCAGCACGAACCGCATTTTACATCTTCTATTGACTTCTTAGAGGTCAGAACAGGTCATTGACCTGAGATGACCCGGGTTAACATTTTGCTTTAGGGACATACTGCCAAGGGTAATCTTTGTCGTTTATTCAAATGCAAAACCCAGGGCAGTCTTGCATAATTTTAGTCACCATGACCTGGAGGTGGTCAAACAAGGTCACTGACCTCAAATGGGCTTTTGAACTTATGCTTAGAGACAGTTGCCTAGGTTCTGCGGGCACTTTAGAGACCAACCTGGAATTTGACCTTGTTTGACCTTATTCAACCTGAAGGTCATGACCTAGGAACCTCAAACTTTGGTGTCACTGAGTTCACGTACAGGTCAACACACCCTGTAAATTTTGTGTCTCTAACCTTCTTAGTTCCCGAGGTCTCAGGGAGGGTCAAATTGACCCCCACCCGAGCGAATGGTATCTAGCCGGCCACCTGGGCGCATGTTAATAGACCTTGGAGCTCATGTTATGGCCTGTTCGGACAAGAAATAGTCTTATTATGATCTAACCAAAAATATTTAACGGCTTCCGGCCTTAGAACCTTTTCCAAAAGCCAGGCAAACTGCGGTAGGCGTGCATCCGCCGTTGACCATTACGTGTCGATTACACTTGTGACGTCATCAGTCGAAACAGCGGAATATGGCCGGACGGTTATACCTTCTGGTCTTGCTAGAAACATAACCGTCATTCAAAATATATCTTTGCGGCTCACACAGGGAGCACTGAAGGCATCTCCAATTTGTGCACTCTAGGTGGATGCACACATTATGCCTCTAGCCCTCCGGCGCATTGAATACACCTTTAGGTACATCACAAACATTCGACAAAATCCCAACCATCCAACATCGGCATCCACGCACACATTGCCCCGAATTCCTCACACACACGTAAGACCGGTAAAATGTCGTTCGGGCCTGACGATCGCGTCTCCTGTGACCGTCTTCTGTCAGAGCATTAATTAAGTAGTACCACAGGTCTCTGCGTCTCCAGATTTAACACGCGGCCGGTTGGCTGGCTAGATACCCTTCGCTCGAGTGGGGTGGGGGGATTCAAACTGACCCCCCCGAGATCTCGGGAGCTAAGGAAGCTAGAGACACCAAATTTACAGATGTGTTGACCTGTATGTGAACTCACTTAGACCCAAGTTTGACCTTCCTAGATAATGCCTTCAGGTCAAACAAGGTCAACAAGATCAAATTCCAGGTTGATCTCCACAGTGCCCCCAGAACCTAGGCAACTGTTTCTAACCAAAAGGTCACGAGCCCATTTGAGGTCAGTGACCTTTTTTGACCTTTTGAAGGCCATGGTGACCAAAATCATACAATATTGCACTGAGTTATGCATTTAAATAGGCGACAAAGATTACGCTAGGCAGTATGCTTAAAAAGCAAAATGCTGACCCGGGTCATCTTAGATCAATGATCTGTTCTGACGTCTAAGGAGTCAATGGAAGATGTATAATGCGGTTCCTGCAGTCAATAAATTCGAAATGAGCACTAGAAACTATCCCATACAGCAAGCCCTAGAGTAATAAATCAGGCTGGTTTTGACCTTGGTCCGACCTTCATACCTGACCTAAGGTCAACGTAATTTGCTCATGTAATATTTGTGTTGCTAGGAAAGCAGATCAGCGTTGTATGGCTCAGTCAAACACTCCGTTATTGTATCAGATTGGACGATTCCCTAGAAATTGCCTTCGCTGAAACCAACGCCTGACTTTGACCTGCCATAGGTCAGCGACCTTACGAGGTACAGCTCAATTCTTGATGTCAAACGATTTTGTATCTAATTGTCTACACCTATGCAAAATTTGGCGCTGCTACACCGCGCCGTTCGGAAATCATTCTGGTGAAACCTTTGGGGGGTCAATTTGACCTCCACCCGAGCGCGTGTTAATAGATCTCCTGGCAGTTGACACCACGGAAAGTTTCGTTTCTTTTTACAAATCTTAAAAGCTCTGTGACAGCAATCCATGTACAACAGAAGTTTGGCTGCATGGTTGCAAAATGACTAAATTGTCACTTTATCTATACCGACGGTTCCAGGACCGAAAACCGCACCGGATGCGCGCTGCTATGTCACACGTATTATTCACGTAAGTGTAGATTACTGGATGGTACATCTGTTTATCTTGCGGAATGATTTGCTATACTCATTTACTTGCAGCACGTAAACGTCAAAATCGTAGGATCAGGACCATAGTGATTTGCTCTGATTCAACAGCAGCTTTGCAGTCACTTACTAACTCCGACCTAACTCACCACCTCCTTTTCAGTATCATAAACCTGCATCATTCTTCAGACACACAGGATAAACACATCAAATTTTGTCGATCCCAGGCCGTCGAGGCATCGCAGGGAATGAACGGACCGACCAATTGGTCAATGAAGCCCTGACGGACTCCCACATTACACCAATCCGTGCTGACCATGACATAAAAAACATTTATCCGCCACTTGACAAAACGGCTTTGGCAACGACAATGGGCAGATAACAACAGAACCCGGCTTCATGACATTAAACCAGACATTACACATTGGACATCAGCAAGACCGCAGAGACCATTTGGAATAGAAGGTGTTGACCCGTCTTTGACTTGGACACACAAAGCCCACTCACGGTCATTTATGTTTGTAGCAGTCTCGTCCTCGCTGTTACCCATGTGGTCGTTCTCTTACAGTCAAAAATATTCTTCTTCAATGCGGTGAATACCAGCAACAAAACAACATAATATTCTGCGAACCTATTGCCGTAAACCGTAGCCTGGAGTTCTCATTAAAAAAAATATTTCAGGTGATGATCATCTACATTTGCTTGAACATTTTTCAGCATTCTGAAACGTACAAATATGCCTAATTTGATATGAATATTCGCATATAATTTTGTTCAAATTTCCTTTTGTTCAAGGCGTGAAATAGTCTAAGCAGACCGAAACGCCTGAAACCCAATAAACCAAATGAGGTATCATCTTCCATAGCTGGTATCACATTGGCTATAAGCCAATCGACGACCGTTAGATCTGTAAATCGTGCTCACGAACGCAAACGATTTGGTAATTTAAATTCGATGTTCTCAAACGCCTCATGGTCAATGGAATAATGGTATTTGAATAACACAATAGCGCCATGGATAACCCTAAAATACCTATACCTATATATGGTGACCCTAAAATGGCCTCCTCGAAATAGGGTGCACATGGTCGCGGACGTGCAGCTCCGGAAATAGAAGGTTTGAGTTGTTAAGAAGGGCACGGCTGGAGCTGCACCAAATGATCTTCAACACGGTTATTTTATTTAAAACCCATACATACATGTGGAACACACCCCCTAGCTCGACATCGACCTGGGTCAAGTCTGCTCATCCCCCATGTCCATAATTCGCGATAATTCGACAACGCCTGATATATAGCTATGAAAATTTCAGAAGCTCTTGGTATATGCGTTCTACGCCTTGTGCCAAAATAACAACCATGGGTCCACATAGATAATGCATAAATGACGTAAGAGTGACTCCATGTTTGCATACTTTTTTACAAAAACACATAGGAGTAGACAAATTGGCATATAAGCCGAGCGGAAGACTGCATTTGATATCAGTAAACGGGAAATACAAGCCAAGTAACCCATCATCCATATGCCGTGTTGCTGTGTTCTTTCAACGTTGCACATTGGAACATTACCATGTCAAATGACAAAATCTGATAAAAGCACACTCAGAATTTTGTTGTGTCAGACACAAAATTATGAAAACTCGAGAGAAGGCATCCTAGCTGCGACTATGAAGGGTGCCTGTAACCTAGTTCCAAGCTGCTGTTGTTGGCTTTCAAAGAAGACGGCACGCTGTAATTGTGCTTGGTATGTCTGTGAGCGGCATGGCCTCGCTGTCCGCATGTGAGCGGCATGGTCTCGCTGTCTGCATGTGAGCGGCATGGCCTCGCTGTCCGCATGTGAGCGGCATGGTATCGCTGTCCGCATGTGAGCGGCATGGCATCGCTGTCCACTTGCGAGCGGCATGGCATCGCTGTCCACATGTGAGCGGCATGGCCTCGCTGTCCGCATATGAGCGGCATGGTATCGCTGTCCACATGTGAACGGCATGGCATCGCTGTCCGCATGTGAGCGGCATGGCATCGCTGTCCGCATGTGAGCGGCATGGCATCCCTGTCCACATGTTTGCCGCTTGTGTAAACAATCCCGACCAGGTGTAAGTGTGCAGCACTTGATGTGTTATTTAAGATGTCTCACATGCATTTGACTCTAGTTTCGTAGATTTGTATATTCGAGGCGTAGTGTGTAATGTACGTATCTGTACGCATGTAAATATGTAATAATGTACATTTCTGCGTGTCAAATGGTCAAGAAGCATTTCGTCATCACTTCTATTGTAGCTTTAAGACGTTTGAACATGAATGAATGTTTTGATGAATGTTTTTGAACAACACGAATGTTGTGAACATGAACATATCCTCCGTAGTAAAGCTGTCAAACGCCGTTCTACAAACTGAAATTAAACCAGGACTCTTTGAGCTGTGCATTTTTGACACGCTTTACCTGGCATGACCTTGACCCTCTATCCTCCTCATTTTAGCATGTCAAACCTGTAAGTACAACTGATGCCAATCGCACAATGGAATGATTAGTGAGCACCTATCTGTGTAGTTTGGCGTTCCATTACAAATCACATCACATACATCCAACCGCTTATTCATCATCGAGGCCATCCATTTGACACTGACTTTAGATGGTTTATCAACAAGTAGCAGCCCTTGCTCACGTATCTGACACCCATAATTCCGGCTAAGCTCTCCCGCTTCGCGTTTAGATGATTCAGATATGACGAAGATACTTTGACCAACATAGACATATACTTCAGGGTTTCAGCTCTCATTTGCACGGCAACTGGCCTTGGCTCTAAGCCCTGCATGGCACGCGCAACATCGGATACGTTCCCAGGTAGCAGGCTTGATCAGGACACAATGATTTGACACCATTAGATGCGCTTTTCGATGGAAGGCACTGTTGAAAAAGTTGGACATTTAAAAAATGTAACTTTGATCTTGACGTGGTACTTTAATTTACATTGTGACCTAGATGTATTGCATAGTCTGAGGCCGGACACCACGGCGCTACCAATTGTTGTTTGATTACTGGAATTGGACACGGCCGTTCTTGAGATAAGCCGCGGGTCAAATCAGCTCAGAGCCCAGTCAGAGCTCGGGCAATGTCAGGTTGGTGGACGACAGATACGCTCGCGTTATGAGGCCCTCATTATTGTCACCCACGCCGTTCCACTATCGTGACTTTAATCACATCGCCATGAGCACCTCTCACCAGGCAGCGGACAGCCAGGAGCCGGAGCTGCGCCGCCCCCGGCACGGCCGACCCTCGCCTACGGGCCCGACGCTCAAGGTTAGGTCAGGTCACCACGTGGTGGTAGACCCCGGGGGACGGGACAAGTCACCGATACACGCTCTTGACGCTCTTGTCGCATTTCCTGTCGAAGCGGGCAGCCGCAAAGGCGCCAAGGCCGCTGTCACCACCGACTTGTCAATGAAAGGGCGAACCAGCTGCCTCCAGAATCGTACTCATAATGATCAACACCAGTCGGCGACGTGACAGGTTAATTAAACAGACCCTGGCGGATAAGCGGGCAGCGACGCCAAACGATGACATCACGTCTATTACGGCCTTCGTCGGGCTACCGCAGCAGGGAGGGGGGGGGGGGGGGGCACGGCTCGTCTGCCGGCAATACGTGTCGGCTCAGGCGGCGGCGGCAGCAGCGACCCCCTCACCGTACCGCGCTCTGACCATTAAGATGCCTTGCTTGGCGAGCCTCGAACGATCGACTCACGCTCGATTCGAGCCGAGAGCTCGTGATATTTGAGCCTGGTTGTGGTGAACTCGGCTGCGAAACACGGTCCGACGCGGGAGACACCACAAGGAGGTCTGCTCGAAATGCACCAATGGTGAAACTTTGTATTCCTCATTCAGAACAGGTGGGTTATTAACAGATGAAAGATAACGGTGTTTGTTTCACTCTGAACCACTGAAATATTTTTGCGAACAATTTTGCGTACAAATAGGCGACATAAGGGATTTTCATAGGATTTTCATACAGTAGGTCTTATAACGCTGGGCCTACAACTTCATGACCGAACTTAAATGACGAACTTTTACTACTAATGCAGTGTAAATATCAGCAATGCAGAAGTTTCTTACCTATTCGGGTTCTAGTAATGCAGCTCATCCCAGGATAGGTACACGACAAATATTATTCAAATTCTGTCCTTTTAAAAGGTCCCTGCCCGACCAACGGCTGCAGCTATTGACGAATGCCTTTTGTCGCGCGGTCGATGTGTGTGGCCTGCGCGGTAACAGTCCCTATACACGTACTAACTTCACAAACACCATCCATGTTGGCCAGCGACGTAGCCCGTTCAAACGTCTGTCAGGCTGTATACATATTGCACGTGAGGTCCAAAACGTGTAAACCTACGGCTCGCCTGATTTGCGCTGTTCCCTGAAACATATGAATCGGGGATACTGCAACGCATGTTTTCAAGCGTGCCAGTCGAATGTGCTGGTGAACATCGATATGATGTCTCTCCAATAGGCCCGACTGAAGCTGTATACTTCATCATTCAGTAGATTCAAACTAGCCTCTGCAGGACCTGATGACCATGAATCATTCCCTAGAGCCGGTGACTGGCGCGGGCTGCATGCCGACTTCTCATGCGGGATAGCCTAACTCGCAGGCGAACATTGAAACGCTCTCTCCAACGTGCCGAGAGGCAACAAAAAAAAATCTGAGCCATAATCCTCAATCCGGATCAAATCATATACAGCATCCGTTCCTCTTATCCTCTATCTTGCTTCGTCCTGCATCCTCGCGGCACCTCGCTTGTCCGGGGCAGGCTGCATACGTCAGCCACGAGTGGGCCGAGAGCCAAGTGGGAAGGGGGACCACGACCGGGTACCCAGCGCGCATACGCGGGTTTAAGCTCAGCAGCTGGCCCCCCAGGCGCGTGCAAGTCTGTCTCACCGTTTAGCATTTTTCTTCATCCCATAACCCAGTAATCATCATTTCTGGTCGAAACGGCTCTAATCCAGAAAGCCAAAAAACCGAACTGGATCACACCGCTGTTATGAAATTTGGATTTGTCGCTGGGATCATGGGTAGTAAAACCTGCTGACTTGGTGGATAAGGTCAGCGAAAAAAATGTACATTTTCACGCGAAGCTTGGTGCCAAAAATGCTTTTGGACAGCACGTTGTGGTGACAGCCAAGACGAAACAATGCAACACACTAAGCAAAACTTAACATGAGGCCTCCATACAGAGATATCATGTTTCTATAGCACTACATTTTGTCACACAACATCAACAAACCCTTCCGCAAAGACTCTTTAACGTACTCTACGCCACCATAGTATCTTTTCTAGGTTTCATTTCAGTCCGGGAAGAAAAACATCCTATGATTTTTAGTTGGCCGTCCGACTAGGTGACAGATCGGTGACAAATCAGTGTATTTCCTATGGCCCAGCCGGTCGGCCGATTCGCCGTTTTAACAACCGGCCCTCAGTGTTCTGAGCTACACAGTATAAAATACTGAAAAAATCAAGATATGGGGAACCATCTGGCCGCAATGGCATGTTTCAATTGTTGCGATACCACAGATACGAGGCGGGCGTGACTTTCAATGCACCGCAGCTTCTCAAGTGGCACTCGCACTGCAGTGTTATGAGTACCTGGCTAAGGTTTAATTTGTGGGCTTGCTTACATCACTGGCGGAGCCGCGATTCAGTATCCCATCCTCAACGACGAGAGGCATTGACAGTTCTAGATAAGTCAGCGGAAAAATCCGATCAAGGCAGAAATTGACGTGCGATTATCCAAGCTGCCTTTTCCAAGACACCGAAAAGGCTTTTGACTTACTGAAGCAGTCACAAGCGACCAGTCTTCTTGCGTTGAAAAAACCTTGCGTTTGGTGTTGAAGTGTGGTGGCAATCTTCATAAGGGGGTAACAGAAGGTAATGATGGTTCTGAAATGCCAATTTGTGCCATTTTTGCTCTTATCCCAATTGCGAATGGCTACCAGTCACATAGATTTCAAATCAGGGGTGTTCCTACTTTTCTATTCAGTTCAGGGCTCCAGCCGTCCCACAAGTTTGTAAAGAAGTGTGCTTACCTGGGAGATATTCATATTTTGCGGGTACACTGCCATAAGTTTTCACTGCTCCCGAATATACCTTTAGAAACTATGCCCCTGCTTGAAATGCATGTGTTTCATCAATGTTTTTAAACATTTAAACAATTATCCATAGTTCAACATTTTGCTAGCATGATCATTAATTGTGCAATGTTCATTCATATGCATATTTTTGTGGCACTTGTGAGCATGGCATTGCATGCATGCAGATATGGCATGTTTCATTACTGCTTTTGCTAACATTGAATTGCGAAGTTGTCGTTATGAAACAATTAGCATTATCACTGCACACATTTAAGTACGTATTGTGAAGGCAGACTACTTATATGCATTGATAGTAGAAATCGAGTAGTGTGTGTGTGGTGGTGGCATAATGACAGGAATGCCAATTTTGTATGCATGATTGGGGGGAGGTAGCAACTCACGGCCAATAACCAACTTCCAGAGAAGATCGGCTTGTGTCAAAGTTAGCTTTTTATCATGTCTTTCTGGGATTTTCCAGCCAGAAATGTTAGCTGGGGGGAGGAATCAGCATTGAAGGGCCCAACCCAACACAGACATTGGATTGTGCTCCAGAAATTACTTTGAACTGATGCTCCTGTGTCATACATCCCAAACATCACAACTAACCTTAGATTCGCATGCTACTTGCATGGAAACGGTAGTGTTGGCTTGCTGATTGAATTTTTGACAAAGTTTAGATGTTGGTAAGGAAATGTGTTGTCCCGCTGTGGCAATCGATGTTTTCATGATATGAAATACAGATTTTACACCAGGATATAGAAAATACATAAAAAAGGATGGCAGCCAAAAATTCCGACCCTCACCCTGATTTGCCAGTTTTCACAACGCGTACTGATGGGATGAGGAGGGGGAGCGATTCCCTGACGTTTGCGAACTAAGAAAGGTACACCCTTGCAAAAAAAAAATGAACAGTTAACTGTTTTTAAAGAGATCTCGTGGCTGGTCGGAAGCCTCCTGTTGTTAATTGGCTCTACTAGACCAAGACGACGGTCAAATTTTCATGGAAACCGAATTATATCAGATTTGCATGTTCATATATACGAAGACATGCAGTGTGGAGAGATGGAACTTCAAGAGGCGTGTCCCTTCTCAAATTACGAGTACATTGGCATGCCCTTATATATGTTTCGAATCTATATTTATAATGTATAGTTTCGTTCATGTAACAGTGCCAACCCTCAGCGCGCGGTCCGCAGAATTGTCGCTTGCCGCCCGCCGCACCCGCCGGCCTTGATCGTCTTGCAATGCTCTTAAAAGCATCGCTTCTCTGAAACCAGAATTGCTATGGACACTTTTTGGTGCCAACGCGCGTGCAGTGGATGCTCCAGAGGCCACCAAAGGTTTGACTAAGCTGCACAATATGTCACATTGGTATCCTCAGAAAATCGTGCGGGGTGAGGGGGTGTCGTATCATCTTGTGAAACAGAAAACATTAAAACATAGTAATTTCATGATTTTGTTATGAGCATAAATAATCATTAACACCAATAATTTGATACTGTACTTTGCACTTCCTTTCCACAGCACGTTAAAACAAAACAAAGCAAAGGAATTCAATAACAAAATAATAGAAAATTCAACAAGCATAAAACACTCAAACAAAAAACCCTGGACCCCCACACATCAGCCCATCACCAAGTCAAACACAATAGACATGCTTCTGGCTTCTGTTAAGATAGGGTCAGGGAAAACAAACATTTTGCCACTGTTTCTTACAAAATACTAATGCTTATTCCATGAAAGTAGCCTGACTAGGCTTAACGTAAAGAGGCCTTACTTCATTTCATCTTGTCTAAGCTGTTTGTACCACAGCATCAGTTGTGAGTTACGGACTCTTGCACAATTCCTATTGCCTCTTGCCATGCACTTAATTAACTCAACCTAACTTGGAGTAGCCCATATGTTGTGCATCATCTCAACCCACCTACATGTTGACAGCAGCACTTGAGATAAAAAACATGATATAGCTAATTTTTTGCTGGTTTCAGCTTGCATTTTCATTTAGTTGATTTGTGCATGCTTGTAGACATCAGACAAAGTTGACAACGCGCAAATCAAAATACTCGAAATCACTTTGAAGAACTTCTTTTAATTGCCATGGTTAACCTATGTTAAGGGCAAAATGGGTACGCTCCACAAAACAATCTCTCTTCTCCAAAAGTAACATAACTTTTAGATGACCGCGCCAGTGTTGATGCTTGCCTTTTCAGCTGCATGAAAGGCATCTATGTAGGCTTGTTTATTCATATTCAATGATAAAGTTTGGCATGTTGGCTTCATATTTTAAATGGGATGACATGACTATTTGTTACATGCTAATATTTACCTGATAATATAACTGCTATGCAGCTTAGAGTATCCCTGTGTTAAAAGTATAGTGCATATATACAGTACAGTCATTTGCCAGCCAGGAAACCATGACAACTATAGAAAACATCTGGTTAAAGCAACCATGAGGGACCACTTTAATAAATTTGGGGCAAATAGTCAAGAATATGGAACAAAATAGGCCCATTGCATGCCTTGTGGCATCATAATTTGTCTTATGACAAAACTCGATTAACTGAAACGGAAAATGGCTAACTCTGGTTAACAATCATGTGTTGAAAGCAGGTAAGGTAAGCAATTACTTGGCCCACAGGAGGGTTACTGGCTTCTTCCTGCTCCCCCAAGACAAAAAGTCAGTACCTTTTGCATGGTCTGCTGGTGTACAGAGTCATCTCACTCACCCCCTCCCCCCAAATATAAACATCAATCATGCCCACCAACCTACGAGATTAAATTGCAAAACAAGTAAAAGGTGTGCATGATAAACATCTCCAGAGGGCAGAATTTCCCCATCAAACACTTCTGCATGAGCTGCGCTAGGTCTGTCCCAAAGCTCTGTGTGGCAGCATTGGGATGGCTTTTTCAGGTAGCCTGGTGAGTTAGACACTCGAAAGGCTTAGATTTATCATCATTTAGCACAGCCATGAACCAAGAAAACGGTTAAACGAGGATTTAGCAGGGCACAAATGGCGGTAAAAATAAGTTCCGTGCTGCAAATTGTCTCCTTCATTTCCTGTGAACTGTTCACTCTTGGTGGCATATCAAACATATTTGGACGGCTGGCGAATTAAACCAATTTTTGTATCAAATACGTACAAGTTTGCATCTGGAGAATCTTGCAGAGAAATTGGTCCACATTTTAAGCGGCAGATGGTGCCTCTAAAGGCAATACAAAGGAAAGGAAGAATAAAGTGGTATCTCACTCATATGATGCCAAGAAAAATAAAAGTAGTTAAATGATATAAAGACTGATGCTCTTCTGGCAAAATTTTGTAATCAGCTGATTTGACTTAAAATCTGTTAAAACAAGTGCTTAGATGGTGATATTCATCTTGTAAATCTAATTTGGAAGACATTTTTGAATCCTTCACTCCTGCATTTCGGGAGTGATGCAATTTAGTGTTCAAGTTTCCTCCGGGAAAAAGGAATACGTGGAGCAAAATTCTCTACCAGGCCTTGCTTGTGTTTGCACCAGGCTCTGCTTTCGTGGCGTGGTGGTGAGACGATACAATAGGGGATGCGTGAAAACCTTGCATTTGGCACACAGCTGCCGATTGTAATGTATTTGTAAACAAACCAAACTTAATGCGTGCAAGCGGCTGGAGTTGCTGGAGTTTTTGGGCTTGGAGGTACCTGGCGCCTTTGCTCTGTGCATACATAGACATGATTCAGATGTAGGTGAGGCAGGACATAGCCATAGGTGTCCAGTTTCTGTGGAGCCTCGTTTGTGCTTGATGGTTTCAAGTGAGCTCGGTTTTTGATGACATCTGAAAACCTCAGAAAAGGAAATAGGGTTTGACATGTGCGATTTTACAATGTCAGGCGTGAGTGAAGAATTCACGTAAAGTATGGGGAAAAGGAGTGAAAAATTCCACCTCATAGGGTGTTGCTTTACACCCAAAGTCGGCAATTCTAGGACACTGCCTCGTGGAGGACCCATATTTGACGTCATTCCCAGTGCTGCTTGCCACTGTTTCAAATCTTCCATGCATTCTGCTGCCCTGGCTATCGAGGTGCTTCGTCGTTTTTTGCGGTCGAAGAAAGCAAATCTAGCCGTACATCGAGTTTAAACGTGAGTCCCCGGCAAGTCCCGAGGGTGAAAGAAAACTCCTGCCGTGATTGGGCTATGTCATTAGCCTAGGGCAGGTGCACGTGCTTTCCTAGCAGCAGCACTTACCCTGACATTTGTTGAAGGATAGTGTATCCTTGAGCGTTTCGGTTGTGTGCATGATATTGAAGACTGCCCTGATGAAAGAGACTTTCGGTGAGCGGCTGCTTCTTTATGACGCTACAGGGCGCGGCCTTAATGTTCAACAGTTAGCTTGACATTTTGTCATATGATATCGCCTTACGCTACTGGCGACAAAATTTTCTCCAGAAATTTTTCAGCGACGTTAAGTACACTTTTACTACCCCTGCCTGGGATTCGGTTGCGTTTCAGCAGTGCCGTCATGCTGACACACAGCGCAAAACAATGCAGAGGATGCGCTGCAAAATCCTGATCTTCATTACTTGAAAGGTACGAGTTCGTGCTGCTTTGACCTAGAGTCACCGGAATTTTCCACATCGTGTTTCAGAAATCCGCTGCTGCTCTGTGTCTGCTTGACTCTCAGCTCAGCCTACCCGTCCTGCCTGTTTCGAACATCCCAAATTCGGGCTATAGATGTGGGTGAAACGCGACACCTCCTGCTGGCCACAGACGACTCGGTTTCCGCAACCGGAGTGGATGTTGACGGTCACGGTCAGGAACATTGGGAGCAGAACTGACAGGTTCCTCGCTATATACGCAGCGCTGGCGGTGCTTACAGACCACAAGCACTGGCACGCGAGCGCGAGTCGAAGTAGGAAGCCCGCCTGCTATCCGAATTCCGCGGTAAGAGATCAACGTCAAGGTAGGCCGGAATCGAAATTCATTCGTGGCAAGCATCGTAAGCAGCGTCGTAAGCGTAAAAGGAGGGTCTGAGCTGACGCCGCTTCACTCAGGCTTCAGGCCTAGTCAGACGTCGACACTCGCTGTCGTCACTCAAGACTGAGGCTAAGCAAAAGGTCAACACGTGCTGTCGTGACTCAGAACTGAGTCAAAGGCCAAAACCTGCTGCCGTGGCTCAGAAATGAGACAGATAATGCGGTCGTGACTCAGGCCTCACATAGAATGAAGAGTAGACATCCCTGTCGTAGCTCATGCGTGAACTTGGTTAAAGATCGACAACTGCTGTCGTGACTCGTATCTTAGACTGGGTGAGATGTCAACGCACGCTGTCATGACTCAGAGCTGACACTGAGTCAAAGGTCCACTCATACTGTCCTGACTCATGCCTGAAACGGAGTCAGACTCGTACTGTCGTGACTCATGCCTGAAACTGAGTCAAAGGTAGACACTGCCGTCGCGATTCGTGCCTGACACCGAGTCAAAGGTCGACACTGCTGGCGTGATTCGTGTCTGAGACTGATTCAAGGCTCGGCATCTGCATTCATAAGTCGGGCCTGAGACTGAGTCAAAGGTCGACACTGCTGTCGTGATTCGTGTCAGACTGAGTCAAAGGTCGACACTGCTGTCGTGATTCGTATCTGAGACTGATTCAAGGCTCGGCACCTACATTTATAAGTCAGGTCTGAGACTGAGCCGAAGGTCGACACCTTACGTCATAACTCGGGCCTCAGACTCAGACCTTGAGCCGCCGTTGCAATCGGCCACGCCAACCAGGAGCAAATAGCGAGGCCCGAAGCGACTCGAACCTGCTCACGGGCGGGATGGAAGCAGGCGCCTAAACCCATTTAGCAAGCGGGCGGACAAACAGTTCATGCTAAATGGATTGCTGGGGGTAACGGAAATAAAAACAGGTAGCTCACACGAGAAAGGGACACTGAAAACAGTGGTCGGAAAAATCGGTGACAATGATCGCCGTCCATTACGATTTCCAAAAATTCGGGATCGTCACAGCCGTCCTCTCCTCCGTTCGCAGACAGCGCAGAGAGCACCAGAAGTCAGCAGCCTGGTGATTACAGACTGCGGCGGGGGACCATTCGGGACTTGCTTTATCGAGTGATTGTTGGAAAATGAGTGAAAATGATTGGGACAAAATAAACAGGACTGGCCCAAAAAGCGTACATGTGCTCGAAACCCAGGGAGAAAGCGATAACAAAACAAGGAGCTGGCCATGTTTAAAGCACAGGCAGCGAGGCGAACAACGCCTTCTTTCGGGATAAATAAAAAAAACAAGGTGAAGTTAGTGGCAAACATTGGCGTTAAGTGATATTGGTGCTAAATTTATCAAAATCAAGCGGTCACGTTAAGGCAAAGACGCATCCTTTCGCCGAGGGTATCATTATTATTTATTATTGAGAACGTCTGCGTTTCAAAAAAGAATGATGATTCATTTTTGGCCGATGCGCATGACATCCTTTCCACACGTCTAGTTCATATCAGCGCATGTGCTTAATTGCCATACGAAAACCTATGGAACTAAGAATAAAGATTGAAGGAACTGAGTGTCGTGAGTATGTAATATATAACGTGAGTATATATATATATAACTTGAGTGAACTGAGTATATATATATATATATATATATATATATATATATGTATGTATATATATATATACATATATGCATATATATATGTATATATATACATATATAGATAGATAGATAGATAGATAGATAGATAGATGCATAAAGAGACATATACAAGAGATTAAAAACGTCACGTACTTTGAGTAATCGCATGCATACGGGACTTGAAAGTGGAAAAAGCAAGTTCGCGATATCGTTGCCGATGATACGTTCTTCGTAGATATGCGCAGCTTGGTAGGCATATACTCGCTTTCTACGGTTGCTTTTTGGGCAGGAAAGAGTTGAGTGTTGTTTTTTGGGCAGAAAAGGGTTGAGTGCCTCGATTGACGCGTACCACTCTAGGTGTTTTCATGGCTGTTGTAATCCCACAGCGGAGGCCCAAAGTGAACTTGAAGAACATAACAAGGTAACATCATTGCTTTGCTAATGTTTTAACTGCCGGATTAAACTTGTAGATCTGCTCTAAGGAGTCTCGACTTCTCGCAGATATTCCCGAGACTCAGACACATTCAGTTTCATGTCATGGGAAGCCGCGGATGGCTTTCGTCTTGGTCTTCGGCGCTGCTGTATCATTGGGTCTGGATCTGTTCCGGCCAGAGACCACTGCGCGAGCTCACGCCGTGTTAGCCAAATCATCACGACAATTAGTGGGCTAGCTATCTTGTTAATTAGCCGGCGGGGTGAATGGGTAGTACTACACACTACACATCGGCAGCTCGTATGGGAAATGCCTCTGTATGACTCTGGGTTCAGCCAATGAGATTCAGAGCAAAGTGCGTCCAACGGAAACGCTTTTCTGAACAAATCTGAAAAAAAACAATTGGCGAAATGTTCGGGGAGAAAAAGGCCAAAGCTTGTCAGGTCGTGACAACAGTGAAAGTCACTGGCTGATACATCCTTGAATTCTTATAAGCAAAGGGGAATTCTTATAGTCCCCCAATGTCGTGAGGAAAAGGCGGCTGGTACAACCTCTTACGAGTCAGGTCCCCTTTTGTCAGTCTATCCGCTACTCATAAAAGGGACCTATTACCTCCAGGCAGTCACTAGCACATTCCTTGTCAGTTGAACCCGCTGGTTTGTGTTTTTCCAGCACATCAGCTATAAGCTATGAACTTGTTTACAGACATCTAATGCCCTAACTCTTTGCATTTATGACTGCAAGGGTGATGCAATTGGAGTTCGGTAAGAGATATGGCTAATAGCAGTCAGGCCTTAACGACGTATCAGTAGTGCTGTTGTAATTGTAATTTTATCGTGCATTACCTATCTAAGTATGTACCCACCATTTCGGAATCGTCCCATTCATACCCATATCCACATCTGTGCTTCCCAAAATAGGCACCAACCAACCCAACCCAACCCGTCATCCACTACGCATGGATACCCATGGCATTGCACACCCTGTGAAGTTCTCTAATTGCTGGTGAGCGGGGGCGGGGGGGGGGGGAATTGCATAAAACATACTAGCTCTTTGAGGCTCAAAAAGTGCAAAAGGGGTCAGAACAAAAAACTCGGGCTTAAAAGCAAACGGTTGATAGGTGATCTTTATCACCCTGTAGCATGGCCTGAGGAACATTTTGACATTGTGCGGTGCAAACGTCCAGACATCTGGCACTGCGACAGGTCGCTCCAAATGACGAGTCCCAGCCGCTGAAGTGGATGGAGCCTCTGAGAGCAGGTCTGGTAAGATGTTCTTGGGCCCAATGAATCAACGAGAAATAGGTAGACGTGGGGGTAATACACATATCCCGACGCGAAACTGTTTGAATCCGCAGGATCCTACATATCTGGCTTCTGATTCATTTGCTTCGTCTCCTGAGTTAGCAGGCACGTCTGGGTCACGAGGCGTCCCTCTCGGTGTTACTACGTCAGCGCGCATACCCTGGCCAGCGCAACTCTGACAGAGGACGCGGGACTCGTGTAGATGGCATATCCAACCGGGCCTGCACGGCGGTCAAAGATGCCGGTGAAGTCGGTATGGCGCTCAGACGTGAGTCCGGTGCCATTGTGGCAAATAGTATAAAACATGGCGCTCAGACGTGAGTCCGGTGCCATTGTCGTGGCAAATAGTATAAAACATGGCGCTCAGACGTGAGTCCGGTGCCATTGTCGTGGCAAATAGTATAAAACATGGCGCTCAGACGTGAGTCCGGTGCCATTGTCGTGGCAAATAGTACAAAACTACGGGAGTCCTTGATCTCGTTTGCAGCGGGGGACCCAAGCGCTGGTCAAAAAATATTCAATTGAGATGTTTCATGACTACTTTGACAGGCGAAAGAACCAAACGTTTGCAAGCGATTAAGTTCAAGGAGAGCGAGAGGCATGTCGTGGCTCTGCGCCAGACGCTGCGCGTTCCGCCCGTCTTTCGCTGCAGCCATGAAAATCCCGACACGTGCACTGGGCACCGCACTCAGCTCCTTGCATGTTTGAACACAGGTCACAAAGGCAAGGTCTGACGTCTGCTCGAGGTTGGATACGACCGTCCGTTCACTGGCTCGTGTGCCAGTTACACGACATCAAACTCAATCTCATAGAAGCAGCCGGCTCTAAGCCGCTCTTGAGTCCGATCGGGTAACCGGCGTCCGGACCAGTCGAGCCTTTGTCAGCGTCAGATTTCACGCCATTCCAGGAAAGCCTGAGTTCCACGCCGGCCTTAGCACTGGCCTGAGATCCGTCCGCCTGCAGACCGGCTTTCGGCGTGTGGGCATGCACAGTCTATTCTCAGATCACCAAGAAAATCGGCCAGCTATCCATGTCAGGTAGCGCGTGTTGTATCGAGAGTACCTTTACATATCTACTAACACAAGCGTAGCACCTGACCGGCCACTCGGACGCCTGCTAAAACTTGTGATGATGGTGAAGCCATAGCGTGTCAACGAAACAGTTCATGGTCCAATGCTGAAGTCCTGCTGCTGGCAACAAAGATAGGTGAGACAAGACTGTCCATCGCGCATGGAGTATCGTCGGCATCAAGACGACAGTGGTGAGGCCTTCCGATCCACCCTCCAAAAGTGTGCAAGCAGGTCATCACCTCCGGGAAACTCATAGACGGGACTAGTGAGACGGCAGGCAAACTACTAGCGACAATGAAGCAGAGTTCACCGACAAACCTCCGCCAGTTCCAAACTGCCCAATGCACACGTAAGCGGCAGAAGGCATGGCGATGGTCGTCACCAAGGAAGTGTCAAAAGTTATCGGCCAGGAAGTCCAGCACGCCCTCATTGTATCAAAGTTATAGCATCGCGCTGAACTGACAGTGTCCTGTGCCAGGAGACGCCAAGAGACTCCAAATATATCTGAAAGTGTGCCAACAACTTGTGCTGCACCGCACTTAAGGCGTGCGACTATCGCGATGGATCCTTGCTGCTGGGAACAGTTTGATCAATGGGAGAGCTGAATTGTCCAAGCGCAAGTTTCCCATTTGGGTATATCGTTCATCGCTTAAGGCGTGCCCTGACGGGAGCATGTTTCTCAGAGAAACAATTCGGAGCTGCGACCATTTCTCAAAGCGCAGAAGTTTTATATTGGCAAGATTCATTGCATATTTATGTTTCGTAATTTATAGGTTCAAACTGGTTACATGGTTAGTATAAGTAAATAAAGTTAGTAAAAGCTATAACTGTAAGCGTAAGCTGTCTATATAAGTATTGTATTCGTCGTTTGGTGGAAAAATTGTTTTTCATGATGGTAACACTTTGTCACCATTTCGACATTCTCGCTCTCTGACTGCTTGTGGTCGCCAAATCCAAAAACAATATGTTTTTTTACATACGGTATTGCATCGCGCTTGGTCAAGCCTTGTAACGCCCTAGATTGTTGTTGTAATTAATTTTTACCTTCAGTGCTGTTCGTAAGATTGCATAGATCCCAAGCGAAAAGTTAACCTCCACGTTTTCATGTGACATACTCTGGCGCACAGTGAACCGAAGATGAAGTAAGCGTTCGTTCCAGACCAGTACCAGCGTGTGTAGTGCACCCAGGCGCACTCCACCACGAGGGCGCGTCAATGTCATTTGTCACTGTCGTTCGTCACTGTTGCTGCATGACGACACGAATTGACCATGCTCGCTGCCGCACACTGGCGATCCTCAGCAGTAAACAGCGAGTAAACAGTGCATTCTGACAGCGTCTGTCCTTGAGGCTGTAAACGCAACCGCCACGCTTGATATATGAGGTCCCCCCTCCTGCTGTCACTCGCCACGTCACTCACCGTCTCTTCACCTCCCCTTCTGCTGTCCCTCGCCGCGTCACTCACCGCGTCCTCACTTTCCCTCCTGCTGTCCCTCGCCGCGTCACTCACCGCGTTCTCACTTCCCCTCCTGCTGTCCCTCGCCACGTCACTCACCGCGTTCTCACTTTCCCTCCTGCTGTCCCTCGCCACGTCACTCACCGCGTTCTCACTTTCCCTCCTGCTGTTCCTCGCGCGCGTCACTCGCCGCCTCTTCACCTCCCCTCCTGCTGTCCCTCGCCACGTCACTCACCGCGTCCTCACCTCCCTCCTGCTGTTCCTCGCCACGTCACTCACCGCGTTCTCACTTTCCCTCCTGCTGTCCCTCGCGGCGTCACTCACCGCCTCTTCACTTCCCCTCCTGCTGTCCCTCGCCACGTCACTCACCGTCTCTCTCCCTCCTCTCCTGCTGTCCCTCGCCACGTCACTCACTCTCTTCACCTCCCCCCCTGCTGTCCCTCGCCACGTCACTCACCGCCTCTTCACCTCCCTCCTGCCGTCCCTCGCCACGTCACTCACCGCGTCCTCACCTCCCTCCTGCTATCACTCGCTACGTGTCCATGGTAAACATCTCCGCCTCGGGGCCCGTTATTCGCCGACCCCTGACGGAGCGTGCCGAAACGGCATCTCAGGACCGGACCGTCAAGAGGTGTTATGCAATATTTAGCCGCGCACGGCGACGCGGCGCATCTACGAGTGAAAGAGAAACAAACACCGCGTTTAAGGGACAGCTGGCGAAACGCTGCGACAGCCTTGCAACTGTACGCTGTGGAATGAGCAGCTTGGAACACCACTCATTCGGAATCAACACATCCGCAACGTAGCATTGGGTGAAAATATTTGAGAGTTACCAGACAACTTATCATCTTAAATGCCTGCCTGCGGCTTTTCAACAGGGTCGCCTCGAAAGACAAGCCGATAACGGTCAACGTGCGCCACCAAAATCAGTATTCAGCCCTCTGCGACCTGACGCATGCACACTGCACGCGTCTCGCGCCATCTGGTGGATCGAGTCGAGCCGCACCAGGAGGAACGACTTGCCACGAGCTGACAGTCCTAGGCGGCCGACCACGCCTTGGCGCGCGGCGCGGCCGGCCGACTGTGCCTCGCCGGCTATCAGCCCGCATTGGACGGGATCGACGGCAGGGCTGGACACAGGTCGACTGACGACTTTCGCCCGTGTCGAGGCCCGCTGGTTCAGTTACGTGGCGCCCGGTGTCAGGCTGGGAGCGTTCCTGTCCTCCAGCGTCGACGCCCGGTGGCGGGTCAGGGGCGCCCTGCCCTCCACCGCAGGCGCTCGGTGTTGGGTCAGGAGCGCTTCTGTCCGCCACGCTTAGTGTCAGGTCAGGAGTGCTCCTGGCCGCTGGGGCCGGCGTCCGGTGTCGGGTTAGGGGCGCTCCTGCCCGCCGGCGCCGGCGCCCAGTGTCGGGCTAGGAGCGCTCCTGCCCTCTGGGGCCGGCGTCCGGTGTCGGGTTAGGGGCGCTCCTGCCTGCCGGCACCGACGCTTAGTGTCGGGTCAGGAGCGCTTCTGCCCGCCGGCACCGACGCCAAGGGCAAGAGTCAGCCAGTGGATACGACGTCGTTGTTTTAGTGTTGCAGGAGCAAAATTATTTATGAAGCAATCCCAAAAGTATCACAGATTCGCCGCCTCTCAGCCGCCGGCTCAAACTTTTCACACACCATTAAGTCGGATCAACGTTGAGCCTTTCGAGACCGTCGGACCTTCAGCGCAGTCTACTCCACCACATGGTCACTAGCATCGCAGAATGGTGGGAGTTGAGGGGGGGGGGGGGGGCAAAGGTGCGTGGCAACGCTGGAAAATAACTCTTAAGCCAGTTCTCCAATAGCGGAGCTCGATAAAGCGCTGTTCTGATCACTTGGCACGTGGCTGGCGTCGTTGCCCCTCCCCCACAGTACACCGTGCTGATCACTCCTTAAACCGGTATTTTTAATGGGAGTACTCCACATGTTTGCACTTTCACTTATTGTTGCATTCGACACGTGCAATTTTATCAGTAATACCAGATTTCTCGAAATGTGTCTGAATAGCTCGGAATTTCCATTTGAAGAAACCGACTCTGCGGGAGAAACTCTTAACAGAAGCCAGAGGTATGTCTGTCATGTTTCATTTGGTTATGTGGTGATGTCCAGGAGACCAAGGTTTCTTTGTTTAAATGCTTTATACTTATTGAATTTTTTTTGTATGGTTTGTTGTTGAATTCCTTTGCTTTGCTTCATGTCGAAAAATATGTGGAAGGGAAGTGCAAAGTGCAACATTAAAGCATCTGTGCCACATGGTTTTTAATGCTCAGCACATTACTATGAAATAACTTCTGTTATGCATTCTGGTTCACTGTAATGACCTAAGGTGTCAAAAACAGAAGCAGTTTTGTTATTTTCATGACATGACGTTCATGTTAACTCATGTCAACATGTCACGTGACGTTCATGTCAACTCGAAATGCATGGCTTTGTTTGCTGTAGCATCTCTCACTAACACCTTCCAGTTTTTGTGAATCGGATTTTTCACTCTAGTACAGTCTTTTTGCGATGGAACTTTTCACTCCCACTGTTATTCAAAAGGCGATTCTACCTCACTGTCCATTCCCTTTCCCCAGTGAATGCACCTCAAATGATGAGGCCAGCGTCTTACCCAGCGGTTGCCGCTTGACGTTGTTTAGGTGCTGTTTGCTTCCAGCAAAAACGGTGATGTTAGATCAGTCCTCATGTGTTTATTTCTGCTTCCACTTGCGTGAGCAATACATAACTTGAACGTCAACAATGCATTTGCACATCAGTGATTCTCTTGCGGTGACTCAGAGTCCAACAGGCGGCAAGGTCACGTGGTCTTAGGTATCAAATTCACGTGGGTAAATTTGCAGCCTAAGATTGCCGCCATTCGTACCTCAAATGAAGATTCAGCGAGATTTAAAGGTAGCTTGTGCAATTACCAGAGCCCCTGACACGTGGCTGGTGTGTACATGAAATATCAAAGCGGCCATGGGAGATACTGGATGATGGGCGTTAACACACGCCCGGGTGGGTGGTCAACTTGATCCCAGTCTCAGAAGCTTTGTACGGAATTATTTCCGAACGGCGCGGCGTAATCACGCGAAACTTTTCATGGCTGTAGACGATTAGACAGCGGATCTTTTGATTCCACGTCCGTTTGCTCCTGCAGACCTTTTCAAGCAACCGTCGTAAACTCAGATATCTGTTCTAAGCAAAAAATTCATGGCGCTCACTTAAAACAAGTAACATCTTTTGTTCTTCATTAGGTCAGGGTAACCAAAACCTACGAGATTGCTGTAACTTTGTCACCTAAATCAGCGTCAGAGGTTATGCTAGACGGCAGTTGCTAAAAACAACATATTCACCCGAGTCACTATGCGTTAGTGACGTAATCTGACCTTTAAAAAGTGCATGGAGCACCAGAAACTGCCGCAATAAGCAAGCATTCGAGTAAAAAAACAAGTTAGCTTTTTTAATTCGTCTGACCTTCATACCTGACCCAGGTCAATGAAATTTGTTACAACACTGAACTCAATTGGTTTATTCCTTCAGAAACTATCTCAGAGGTATATGGCTTCGTCTAACACTTCGTTGTCGCATAACATTGAACGTTTCCCTAACACGGCCTTTGCTGACAGCCACGGTCAGACTTGGACCTACCATAGACCAACGACCCTACAAGATGCGTCCAATTTCTGCATGCCAAAATATCTGCTGTTCAGTTGTCTATAGGGATACAAAGACTGACACGGGTTCGCCGTGCCTTTCGGAAATCATGCTGAAAAACTTCGGGGGGGGGGGGGGTAAAATGGTCGTCCACCTGAGCGCGTGTCAAAATATGTGCAGTGAATGCGTTATGAACTATCAAATCGGTGCCGTTACAGGACCTGCCTGAGAAAGATGCCGATAAACCTTACTGCGGGGGGGGGGGGCGTGGACCCCCTGTCAGAGCGAGAGTGAACATAACTTTTTTGGCATGCAAAGTTCCTTTCTACAAAAAAAGACATCGAGCAAAACAGCACAAGTGATTTTGGCTGTAAAATATTTCTGAATGCTCTAGTCCTCGTGTATCAGTCTTTAAGATGAATTGTCGAATGTGTATAATATACAGAATGCATCTTTGGTTGTCACGACTGGTATGCACCAGCAATATGCTATGTGGATCAAAGGCAGTGCTCTTGATTTACCGAGTGCCTCGCCCGCTGTTTATAAATCTAAAATTCGTAAAGCTGCTAATGGTCTAGAACCAGGAGCTCATTATTTGTTTTGGTTTATGATTGTTCTAGCTTAAAAACTTGAAATGTTGCTGATCATTTGGCAAAATGTTACACTTGTGTATGGTACACTAATATTCCCTCCACTTTCGCTATGCCAGCATTATTATCTCAATGTGGATTTAACCCCGACTAACTAACATAGTACTGAAAAGTACTCTCATCGCTTAAGCTAGCCCAGACTGAGCCATCAGATCAAAAATTTGAGCCAGTCCTGAAGACATATCCTCAGTAGAAAAGCGCAATTATGTGCTCGAGGCAACACACACACACACATACACACACACACACACACACACACACACACACACACACACACACACACACACACACACACACACACACACACACACACACACACACACACACACACACACACACACACACACACACACACACACACACACACACACACAACACACGCGCGCGCGCGCGCACGCACGCACGCACGCTCGCACGCACGCACGCACGCACGCACGCACGCACACGACCTTGAACACACAAACGTTGCGTAGTGCCGAATCTGTCCCATAGGTAGCGTAATATGAAAATTTTACTGGTGGACCTGAGACATGTGAACATTGTGCATTGCAAGGAGCACTATCACAGAAATTTGCGCAAAACAGGAAACACTGATTTACAGATATTCCAGCATATATTTTTACTAGAACCAGTTTCTTTGATCACAGGTATTCAATCAAGAATAACAAGGAAGTGAACTGATAAATAAAACTGTAATAAGCCGCTTCATGGCAATGGCAGAGATGATGTTACAGTAACATATGATAGACCATCCACACATGACAATAGCTCCAAAAAGTGCAAGCAAGGCTACGGCTTCCCATTCTGCAATGTACATCATGGCTTGCTGTTCTGACTGACATTATTTAGGATGACATTTAAGATACACCTGGAGCCTGTGACACTTGAATATTTGCTGGCATGCAAGGGCTAGCAGGAAATCAGCATTTAATGTATTGGCCAATTACACTCACAAACTAACCACACTCTGATCAGATGATCCATCCATCATCATGTCTTGTACTTTGCGCCCAAGTACATATTACCTACCCTGCCCTACTTTATTATATTATATTATATATGTATTATATATTATATGTTATATATTACTACCTACCTAAGAAACATATTACCTACCCCCACACTAATGCATTTATGAGCAGCTTGCAACAACGGGCTGAGCTACATAAATGACTCCTGCATGCTATACAGTTAGTGGCACAAATTGTGCAATTACGTTGTCAATCCCCGTCTAATGCAGCATCGGAACCTGGGGGCAGCATTGCCATTCAGACTTGGCATGGACTGGCAAGTCGAAATGCAGCTATTTGCTTTCTTGACATACCAGGGTTGAAATACTGATTTGATATACTTGCAGTCAACAGCATTGGGCTGATATGGGCTGATAGCTAGGTGACACAAACAGCTGTGTTTGCACAGTCCAGAGATCATGATATGCGAACCAGCCTGAGAGCTATGTCATGACGAAAGCAATCTTAGCTCAAAACTCATAACAAATTTGCGTTATGACAACAGTTGAATTACCGACCTCATGGCTTGCAAGACACCCATGACAAAAAAGCACCAAGGTAACATATCTACTCACCAGTACAAAAACAGGTAATGATATGCACCACAGACATTTTCTCCGTGCAGCATGTGCCCTTGTGTTAGGTGATACTCAATTTATGCACTGTTTTCTTCCACATGAAATAAACAAACCTGTATTTAGCAGAGTACCGATGACAGCTATTTGCATCCAGTGTTCACATTTGCTTTCTTGATGTTTTGAAACCATCATTAGGCAATTTTGGTCCTATCATTAAAAATAGTTCACATTCCGAGCTGACTGCAATGATCTATGTTTGTTGATCCTTAACATCATGCAGGAATTATTGAGTTGCCTGTCTCACGCACATTAAACTGAAAAGCAATCAACAACCTTCTTGCATCAAAAGCAAATATTTCAGCCCCTGCTTCCCTGCCATTTGGTCTACCAGTGTGATGTAACTTCATGTTTCCTTGAGGAGCCAGTCACCAATATTGAGCACCTCCCTCCAGCCAATAGGTTGTCAACCAAATGTTGAAGTCATAGGAGGAACGTCTGCAGAAACAATCATTGGGCCGTTAGGTATTCACTTCATGAAAGAAACTAGTGGTATTGTCTGCAATGACTTCAATAGCAACCCAAAAATTAAAGTGAAAACAAGTCAAGGCAATTATAAAATGACCACGTGAGCTCCATATGGTTTTTGGAAGTATGGGGCCTGCCCCAGATGTAAATTAATCTAACCTTGAGACGGAAAGATAACACCAAACACTGCTGACGCCTGCTGTCTGCGTAGATCAACGCCTAACAAGCTTAAATTACGTGAGCATTTCTGTGCTGCTTGTCACTTAAAGGCCTCAATAATAAGAGTGCTTGAAGAAGTATGGTGTCAACTTCACCTTCTGTCCCTCTTTTCTTTTCCATCTTGGACCTGGATTGTCTTGAGCAATACCTAAATCCCGTGGAAAAGCGGCAACACCAAACAGACCTGCAATGGCCTTGAACAGAACTGCATGCGCCAGGCATTTTTCTTTTTTCTGTTATGCACAGCAAATATGCTTTTAGCAGCCTTGACCATCGATAATTCGAACATAATCCATTCCTGAACGGATCATTCTCTCACGGGAAGTGACTTCCGCCGGCGCATAATTCGAATTAGCGGAACGGCGCGTGAGTGTATATATGGGCCCGATGTTTCGGATCGAGGACGGGTCCCGGCTCCATTCGAATCACAGCTGCCCATGTAAACAGGGTATGTGACAGGATTGGCATATGTACGGCAATGAGGTACCCACGTGCGCCTCAGGCAATCCGTTCGTTGTTCACCATAGGTGCTGCTGCGTCACAGTGCACCGCTCGGGCGACGTTGGCCGGCACGCTGGAGTCACGCTGAACAGTTAGGAGGCACGCTGGAGTCACGCTGGGCAGTTGGCAGGCACGCTGGAGTCGCGTTTGACAGTTAGCCAGCACGCTGGAGTCACGCTGAATAGTTGGCAGGCACGCTGGAGTGACGCTGGACAGCTGGCCGGCACGCTGGAGTCACGCTAGAAAGTTGGCAGCCACGCTGGAGTCGCGAGGTTGTCACCCGTCCATGCCACGCCGCGTGTTTTCTTTACGCACAGTCTTGTCCTGGAATTGTTCGCCGCTGACCATCACTGTACTGTATCACTGTACTGTAAACTTACTCACGTCCACGTGAAGGTTGATGGAACGGACTTGAAGTGTAATAGACAACGTGCTTTTACACGCATGTAACTTCTGAAATAATGCCTATATTGTATAAACTGGTCCAAAGGTTGATGTCGTTGTGCCATTCCACGTTTGAAGTTGGTGTGGTCTTAGCCTCACCTGTTGTGCCACATTCTTCACACATGGATCACTAGAGCACTCCACGGACTGGACGTCAGGATCCGGTCTGATCTGATCCGCACAGTTCAGATCCGATCCTCCCGCCAATCCGCTTCCCTCGGATTTTTCAATCCGATCTGGTCCGGTCCGCCGTCCAGGGAGTTGCTCACATTTGCATGGGGTTTTGAACTGGAATGGCCATCTTGACGATCATTCGGCGCAATTCATCACTTTACCCTTCGTAAGACTTTAACCCTTTCAGTCTTTGAGCTATACGCCCGCCAAGTTTGAACCTTGAATTCTTCAATCTCTTGAATCCCTGTGGTCTGGCAACATTGATAAGCCTGTCTGTCCCTCATCCACGTTTTGGTGGAGATTTCTCATCCGGTCCAAACTGGCGCGTGGATTAATCCACAATTCTTGGATTTATTTCATTCGTAAAGTGCTCTTATGACCAACATAACAACTGGACGTCCAAGCCGCAAGAGCGGTGCTGCCGATCAGCATACCACTCTGTAAAACTGGTCAGCATGCGAATGACTAAAATGTACACAGCACCCAAAGGTTTAAGAAATATAATGCCGGGTATTGCCAGTCATAATAACGTACGCTACGCACCTCAGGAACGGTATTCGGCCTCCATCTCCGGCATCATCATCTGTTGCTTGCTTCACACCCATTTAGACGGACCGTAACATAATGGTGCAACAGGCACTGAATTGAAGCGCCAGGAAGCTAAAGCCAGCTGTTTCGCGTTATTCCGTATTCCCACATTCCCCTATATGTTTAATTATCATGGAACGCTCCAAGTGAAAAAAACACATTCGTTGTGAACATCCAGCTTGTATCGTCTGCATCTGAATTAAAAACATGCAGGTGGAAAATAAAAGACGCCGCTCCAGGTCACCACGGGGTAGTGTCGCTATTCGGCATGCATTTGTATATTCGTGAGGAATACGTTTACTGCGGCACCTAACTAACACCAGAAAACTGCAAGCATTCAACCAAATTTGCTGTTATCTTCGCGTGCCTCCCCCGCCTACTCGCCAAGCACTTATCATCCACCCATCGTTGCAGCTGTTCTAAACAAATAATTTTGCAGCTCTAAACGTCATTGAAATCCCCTCATACGAGGTCCTTATACGAGCCGCTGCCTCCGTCCCATACGGGTGTTTTACTGCTTCACGACGGTCTTGAAATTCTGTGGAATTTTTTCGCCTGAGATCTCTTGGCTGTCTTACGGTGGATGCGCGCACCATCTACCCTTAAACTCTTCGCTCTTTGGAACGGATGAGCTGGTCGCTGCTGTTCGGAACTAGCAGTCATTCTTTAAAGAAATATGGTGTTGTTTAAGCCCAAAGCGTTCCTTCGAGCCTCACCGTGCCCATCAATAGGGATGCTTGTGTTGAGAATTTATATTAATATGCGCACAGCCCGGCCTCGAGAGGAAAAATGGCGATTCAGCTAAGTTGAACCTTCTCGATATATCGATATCTACGTATAGCGACCATAACTCTACGTTTTCATGCCTCGACCATCGACGTACCAGTGTTACGATGAATCACGGCAGAGCTATTCGTGGATAGAGTTTTTTTACGAAACAGTCTAATCTTAGCTTCAATTTGAGATTTGTCCACCGATCAACCCACCCTTTTTAACAACTTCCAGAACCATTCAGTTTGTACGACTGGGAAATCCTGAAGAAGTCGTTCACGCAAAAAACATCAGAGCAGCCACGATTTCAGGCCCAGTTTTCCTAGATTTCAGAAAAGTTCGTACGGCGCCAGCCACGTCGCATTCTCAGCCGACCAGCTTAAGGTGGGATCACTTATGAAATAACACATGTTCAAATACAGGCCAGCCTTCGTGACTTGACCAAAACCCTCAATCGGCTGCAGCGCGTTTGTTTTCAGCAAGTCTGCGATCGAGTTGAGTCAGAAGGCGCGCCGCGTTGAGATTGCCCGGCGCCGTTGATCCATCCGCCAGAGCTCGGTGGGACGCACCGGGGGCGCATCGCACCGCACCGCTCCCGAGGTGGCTGCTGTCGCGGATACCGTCGAAACCGTCGACCGACGCTGGCGACGTCAGTTGCTTTATGCGTTGTGAATCACCAGGGGATTTGATCCACTAGATAATCCGATACGTTGTGTGTTATAGAATGTTAGGTGTCGTGTTAGGTATCAGACCCTAGTGCATTGGTTGATGTGAGGCATTAGTGGGTGCGGACATTAGATCTAGAGTGCATTATATGTGAAACATTATGGCTTATGATAAAATTGGTGTAGGGCGGATTAGCTAATGTAAAGAATCAGGGCATGTTAAAAAGCCTATAAATGCATTCTGTGTTAGGATACCCGAGGTGTTTAAAAATGTGCCTACGGTACATTAGGGGTGTCCCTCGTTCGAGGCTGGTACATTAGTTGTAATTTATTACTTGATATCTAATATGTTAATAGTTACGGACATCACAGGCTGCGATGCATCACCGGATTCAAGTACACACTAAATACCAGTTCCAATGGAATACCAGACGCCTTCCTTTGGGGAGCAAGGGACAGTCGAGTTCCTTTCCTCAACGAGCGCCTCCCTTCCTTCGGATAGGTGATAGCGATTCACTATGGCAGCCAGGGGGCGTGGGAGCTTCGGGGCTAGTTTCTCAGCCTCGCGTCGGCTGTCTGTCTGAGGTGCACAGTCACTGGGCGCCGCGCAGCTACAGCCGTACACATGTCCTCGATTGAACGTCCCCCTGTGCTAGTCACATATAGGTGAGCTGGCGCGGGGCTTGCATGCACGTGTGCATGCATATTTTGACGGCGCAGAGTAATCTACGGTTGCAGTAACTTTTAATACCAAGTTACATATGAGGAACAAAGCATGCAGTCATCAGGCAGCACACGTGTAAGTTCAGTCGCCATACCCTGCGCGTGCACAGGACTAGCACGCACATGCAAACAACGGGACATCTTCCACACACTTCCGGCGGCGGCCCAGTCTGACGGCTGACCTAGCGAAAAGCGTTTAACGGCGTGCGGGTGTCCACAGTCTCAGTCTCGCGAGCTTGGGCGGGCATTCGTTGCAACGTTCGCCTCTGCAGGGGAAGCGCTGCCTTCCAGCCTCAGTCCTCGAGCGGGGCACCTAGACCAGATGGTCCTGCATCGTGCTGCGCTGTCGCACGGTGCTGTTCGTTCGTGAGGTGGGCGCCAGCTACTCCGCTTCATGGGGCGTCATAACCTTGTGCACCGAGCTCTCGCTAGCCTTCTGGCTAGGGGGTACCGATAGTATAGTGGTCAAGCTGTGCGTCTGGGGACCCAGGGGTACGGGGTTGGATTGCACGCCGCACCACCCATCCCGCCGAGATGTGAGACAGGTGACGCTTTTACAACATCAGCAGCTGAGTACGTCGTTAAGTCCCGATAACGGTGAGGCTCTTGACTGGAAACACGTGATGGATTATCGTGTCTTTCGTTGGCCTGTTGGATGCAATGCGCTCGTTTAGGGATTAAAATGATCTCCTAAGATATCAAAAGCTGAAAGAGCTAGAAGCACCAAATTTACAGGATATGTACAGGTATATGAGAACTTACCTTCGCATAATCTTAAAGCCTCTACGTCGTTACCTTTAGGTCAAACAAGGTCCCACAAGGTCAAGCTGTGGATCGGTGGCCTTTGTGCCCTCAGACCTCACGCAACCAGGTTCAATCCAGAACGTTTACTACCCAAGAGATCACTCCAGTTCATAGCAGGTTAATGACCACACCAAATTTTATAAATAAAACTAGCCAAAACCATCTCAGATTATTTTCATATTTTAGTTGCATTCAGCATCAATAACTACCTTAGGCCTCATGTCAGTGACCTCCTCCACTCAAACTGACAGCCAAGAAGTCAAAAATGAAGAGTCGCTGACGTCCTTGTGGTCCTGTCTTCAAAATGAGTGTTAAGAACTATCCCACACTGGAAGTTTTTCAGCAAAAAGAACTGCATTTCGGCCTTGAAATTACCTTCATACCTGACGAAACGTCAACAGAATGATCTTTAATCCTAGGTTCAATTGCTTAGTTGCCTACAAAATTGTTTCAAAGTTGTAGACATGCCATTGTCAAACTCACTGTTGTATCAGCTTGAGTGATCATCTGAAAATGACTTTGCTGACAAGCATGTTCTGATTTTGGCCTGCTGCTTTGACCTGTAGGACAGCGCCCTTACGGGGTAAAGTTATTTTTTTGTTGCCAAAAGATTCGGTAGGAAGGGGCCGAATTGCTTCTCGCCCTTCACCCGAGCGCATTACCTTGCCAACAAGCTAACAACACGGAGGGGTTTTGCTTGCAAGAACCTGTAGCGGTTGTGAATTCTCATTTCGATGCATTTATTCCTGTGTACAAATGCATGGTTTTTCGCAACACCACTTTGACTAGCCTGTTCTTGCACTTACAATTATGCAGCATACGAATTCCGAATTTGCCTTTGCCAGCACGCTGCTGGCAGCAGCTGCAGCACTTGACCGGTGCCCAATTTTGAGCCCATTTCGACCATGAACTGAATTAATCCGCTCGAATTAAAGTCACTAGACACCTGAACAAAACATGCAATGCTGCGCATCCATCCGCAGACCAATCGTGGCTCCTCTGACTGGCATTACTGCCACCGCCCTACCCCGGACGCCTGTCACCATCGCCGCTGCTGCCATTGTCAAGTAAGGGGGGGGGGCATTTCCGTGATTTTTCGCTTCTTCCGAGGCGCCATTAGATCGTCTTATATCGGAAGAGATGATATTGTCATGGCGACGATGATGGTCACGGGGACTAACTGTGAGCGCAGAAGTGAAGGACGGCTTCAGGGTCACCTAGCGTCAGCCACGGTGCAGTTGGTCGCAAGACCATTACATTACAAGAATTACATTTAGTACATTACCAAAAGACCACTACAGCAGAAGTGCTACTCAACTCCGATATTATTAATGATATTTCGGCATATTGAACTGCAAGAAAGGCTTTTCTAAAATCTCACGAGCATATCCTGAACCCCATTGGTTAATCTCACGAGCACATCCTGCTTCCGAATGGTTAATGTCACGAGCCCATCCTGCTCCCCATTGGTTAATGAATAGTTAACACGCAGTGAGCAAACGAGCAAAGCGAGTAAAGACGCGCAGTCACCAGCCCAGACTAAGGGCGCACTAGGCCGAGTGATAGTTATTTGACCAACCGCCATCGCTCCGTTAATCATCCACGAAGATTCTCCGCTTCGTTTGCCAGGTCCAGAAATTATCTCCCAGTTTCATCTGACATGCGCCTTGTTAAGGCAACGGTCGTAGCCAGGCAAAGCGAAAAAGATTCTCCGTCTCGACCATGCTCTGAAAAAATACTAGATTTTTGCCTACTTAATGTATACGAGACTATCACATCCGAATAAAGTTCCAGGCCGCAAGTTTTTTAATATGTACTCGAAGTTCAAATCAGCAAGCACGCGCGGCGGCAGAGTGTATGTAAAATACCTATCGCACCCGGCGCCTGCGGTTCCCGCTGTCTGGGAAATAGATGCTGAGCTCAGCATCCAGCGGCACTGGGTACGAGTTCCGAGATTGAGGATGGGGGCTCTAGTTGAAAACTCCAGGCTTCTCCCAGCTGATAGCAGGTCACAGAGCGTCAGCTTGGCCACTGCGGCTGTGTTGGAGCACTGTATGGTGTGCCGGTATCCTGCCTGGCATGAAGGGCGTGGACAACGGTATTGAATGAACTGAATCGGTTTATTTGGGTGGTAATGGCACAGCTTAGCACGCGCTCTAAACTTAAAACCATGTATGCAAACATCCGGGATAACTATCCGTCTGAGAGGCATGGACTGGCAGGGTACTGGGAAGTATCAAGTAGGAAGCGGAAGCGACAGGAGCAGTGCGACAAAACGGCACATCTTATTGAAAAATGCCGAGCTGCTGATGTAACCCTGGAGTAGAAGCCTGGCTACCGCACTGCTATTTGGAAGTTTAGGACTAGAGGTCGGTAGAGTGTGCATTCGATCCCGCTAACGTACAGCATACAACTCAGCGGAAATTCAGCGGCTCTCACGCGAAATGTTTTGCACGTCAGGAGTGCACACCACCGCGGGCCACAACGCTGGTGCCAAGACGGCCTCCAGATGCGCGCCGGGGATACTTACAGGGTGTTTGCTTACGTGGACCGCCTCCCGAGCCCAGCGGCTAGCGTTGCGTCGGAACACATGGTACGCAGCGACCCCTCCCCTCCCCCAGCCACCGCGTCACAAGTCAACCGATGCGTCTGTCCCCCTCCCCCCTCCCCCCTAGCCACAGGACCACCTCCAGCGTCGCTGTTTATCCGGCCGGTCGTGGGGTCGGCCTGACTGTACAAACAGGCCACGTCGGGCTGCTTCCCGCCAGCCCCTCGCCGCCCGCGCTGTCGCGCGAGTCGTGCTGCCTCGCCCCGAACCGCGCCACGGCCAGCCGATGTCCGGTGTTGTTCGGGTGCGCCCGTCATCGAGCCGGCACTGCTGCGGCAGCGTGGTCAGATGCCCCCTCACTCAGCCTGGCTGGCTTCGCCCCTGTGCCGCTGAAAGGGCAGGCGGTGTCGAAGTGACTGCGGAGTGGCCGGCGCCGGCCGCGGCCAGTCTCGGTCGGGGGAGTGCAGCCACCGGTCTGGCGCCGCCGTCGCGTTATGAACGCCACGGTCGCGGCCGCGGACGCCGAGAGCGGCGGGCGCCAGACGCTCGTGTCCGACTCGTCGCGCGTGCTGGCGCTGCTGGCGTTGGCCACGCTCGGTCCGCCGCTGTACACGCTGGCCGCCGGCCTGCTGGTGTTGGTGGGCGGGCGCCAGCGCCTGGGGCCAGTGCGCCAGCGCACGGCGCACCTGCTCCTGCTGCACGTCACGCTGGCTGGCCTGCTGTTCAGCGCTCTGCACGGCCTGCCGCTGGCACACTGGGCGGGCGGCACCAGCTCGCTCTTCCGACGCCGTCTGCCGGCTGGGTCGCTGCGTGGCCGACGCTCTGTACGCCACGCAGACGCTGCTGCTGACGGCGGCCGTGGTGTTCAGCGTGCGCCGGCCCGGCGCCTACCTGGCCACGCTCACCGTGGTGCTGCTTTGGCTGCTGGGCGCCGGCCTCAACATGGGCCACGTACACTGGCGCGTGGAGGGCGCGCGGCCGACTGCCGGTGACGGCTGCGCTCAGCGGGAGCGGCGCGCCCCGCTGCTGAGCAGCAGCCGTCGGCTGGCCGCGCTGCCAGCTCTGGTGCTGCTGGCCGCGGCGCCGCTGCTGTTCTGTCGGCGCTGCCGACCGCCGGAGCCCATTGCGCCGCTGTCAACGCCACTCTCGTCGTTGCGGCCGCTGCTGGGTACGCTGGCCGCCGTGCGCACGGCTTCGTGTGTGGCGCAGCTGCTGGCGCTGCAGCTGGCCGCCGGTGACGCCGGCCTGCTGGATGGCGCGGCTGGCGTGCTGCGCGACGCTGGCGTGCTGCTGGAGGCTGCGCTGCTGGTGACGCTGTACCCTGGCGGCTGCGCGCGCCTGTGCTCCGTGCTACCGGGCGGTGGAGGCCGCGACACGCCCGATCCGGGCCGGCCAGAGGAGGCGAAGCCGGCCGGCCGGAAGCTGTCGTTACAGCCTGCGTACGGTGGTAGTGAGAGCGCGTGAGTCGCTTGGTTAGCTCGTGAGATCCCCATGTTTCACCGGCGTACGCGTGGTGTTCGTGAAGTCTCTGAGTGACCCTCCTTGAGGTACCATGCCGTGAGGTGACCGAGCAGCATCGGTAGGCTCAGTGGGTGTTCGCTGTGAGACCATTGGTGTCTGGCACAATTTTGCTATATGCTTGCGGTTGGCTCGCCATGATTTCGTAGTTCGGAAATTATGACTTCGTTACTCCTGCGTTTACCAAAGGTCGCCGATGTCGCGAACCTTCCCTCGAAGATCAGGGTGCTGTCCTTGGCTCGGAACTGTCCCCAGGCCATCCCAGTGCCCTGTGTGCCTGGGCGGCAGGCTAGTCCATCAAACAGCAGAGTTTGTCGCTTGTGTCTTACGCGCAGACGCATCATGCCTGATCATTCCACTGCTGTTTAGATGCTTGGATATTTTTTTTGGTCGTGATTGATAGAGTAGGGAGTGATAGGATGAGTAGGAGTGATGGAAGCTTCTCGAAGGTGGCGCGGCATGCAGAGCTCACGTCTTAAATGTCAGTCACTGGAGCATTTGGTCAGTATTGCCGTGAAGCACGCGCCCTATGTTTGGTCCGCAGCTCATTAAGCAGGAGAAACATGATTCAGGGAATAAAGAGGTTTGAATGTTTGTTGGCGTCCGTATGATGATTATGACGAAAACCGTGTCGATCAATAAAGCTTATCGTTAATGGTTATGTAGCTTGACATTCGCTGTCAAATGAAGCACAAGGAAGTTGCCACTTGATGCGTAACATGTTTTATACTGCTGCGACGTTTCGCTGGCTGCTGTTAGTTTTCACAGCTGGACTCTGCTGGTGATTGAACTGATCCACTGCTTGTTGCAACCATTTAGCGTCTGTGTCTATGCAGCGGACACTGGAGGAAGGATTGCATAACTTCTGAGGATATGTTCGCATACCTCTAAACAGATGCCTAACTTTACCAGACCTAGGGATCGTCTTGGTGATCTCCACCTCAAAAAACAAATATACATTGGCTAATGTTTACCAAGACATAAGCATGTAAAGGTTGTTGTGATGAGGATAGGCTATGCTAGACTGAGCTTGACTGTTGGGTCGCCATTTTTGCGTTACAAATGCTTTGATATCCTGCTGAGAAAAGGATTTTTGGGATGAATTATAATGGCTGAATTCTCCACGAGATCCTAAGCGTGGCACATCGCGATCATCAGCATAGTACACCATGATTATAAGCATGGCTTTGGGCGTCGAGTGTTGACAACAGAACCAACGCGTGCTTTAAAGCGTCTTCCTACCAGTACCTCCTGGCGGGTATAATGCAGGGCGATAACTGAGCATAAGAACTTTGAACTCATAATACCGATCAGTAGGAGGTGAAGATCTGTCTTGCTCATGTTAAGTCCAATTTGGTTGCACCCACAAATCTGCCAGGGTTTTAAACACTCAGCCAGTATTGATCGCATGGCGTCTTCAGATGACATAAATTGAACGCTGGAGCCCCATTCCGTTGGATTCAGCTAAAAAGGTGGGCTTCCTGGCATGTAACGCCGGCAGATTGAAATCCCAAGGGACGCCCACAGCAGGCAAACAGCCGAAATCAGCGGCACAACTAATGGTTTCTCGTGTAAAAGAGAAAGGGCGAGGCACAGAATTACGCTGCGTTTGTGCCAGAGCTCTATATCTGAACTGAAGCGCTTTCTGCCGCCGGCCTGCAAGCTACGACCAGGCCACACTTTGCAGCAGACCTAAGCTCACTTGTTACCGCGTCGATAAGGCAGATAGCACCACAAGCTGCCCTGGGGGGGATGGGAACAAGAGTGATGAGTACATTGACGCAATGAATGCAGAGGGAGAGAGAGAGAGAGAGAGAGAGAGAGAGAGAGAGAGAGAGAGAGAGAGAGAGAGAGAGAGAGAGAGAGAGAGAGAGAGAGAGAGAGAGAGAGAGAGAGAGAGAGAGAGAGATGTATATATATATATATATATATATATATATATATATATATATATATATATATATATATATATATATATATATGTGTGTGTGTGTGTGTGTGTGTGTGTTTTGTCACGTAACCATACTTAATGAACCACTCATGACTGCATTAATTCGTCGGTAAGTCCTACTTTAGCAACAATGGTTACCACATATTTCCCGTTTACCATTAAAGCCAAAATATGCATTGATTTCTGACAGCAATCGCCGCACAAGTTCGATTCTTACAGAAGAAAAACTACCCTATCGGCAAAGATAGGAAACATTGACCACGGTTGGCGCTGCACGGATTTCGCTTGCTTAATACACACAAGTGTGGCGGTGCGGTAGTTTTACCGTTGAAACCTCTGTAGATATGAAGGAGGAAGGGGCAAGCGTGCTTTTTACTGTGTCTGTTCTCACGCACCCCTGAGTGGGTGTATGAGGTTACTCGTATTTAGGTGCACAGCGTTATGTGGGGCAATGTAAATTCTTCCAACTTGGTGGTTGCGGGGCCGTCTTAGCGTTGCATCCCCTGTAATTGTCGACGGGAAGGTGGGGGGGGGGGGGGGGAGAATCAGCGTGCTTTTCACCTTATGTTCCTATTTGCCCCTCAATGGGGTGCACCATTCTCACCTTAACCAGCAGATCAACACACGAGATGTGAACAGCCATGCTTTTTGGAAACTGCAATTAATGCGTGCTTGATCACTTCAGAATGAATGCAACTTTGACCAGCATGGCCATAAAAGCATAGTGATCTGCAGACTGATCTGCTTGTGGCCCTCCACGTCATGAGGAGCAAATAGCTTTTCCTGCCTGCTCACATCACCTCATGTCAGAATGATTTGTCAGTTAATAGAACATCAAAACTCAACTTTTCGACCAATGCATTCCTTGGACCCTTCCACAGCTGCTTGATGTAGTAGTCTTTTGTAACCTGGAGGTGCAATTCTTTTGTTTTTATTTCAGTTTCCATGGGATTACACAGTATATACTAGGTACCTGGCCCAACTCATTAATCTATTGAAAATGTGCATATTGGATATGCTTTCCACCCTTTATGTTCTCAATTTCAGGCAAAACATAGTTTAACCTACCCTAATTTGTGGACTGTAGTGATTTGTGGTAGTGCTGCGGAGCAGCTAAATGAAGGGCGTAGCCTGCAAAGGAAGTAGCAAAATAAGACGAAAATATGTACACTGTTAGATAAATCACAAACTGAAAGCTTAACGTGTACCTTTTGACCAATAGAGAGCAGCAGGGGGCGCAGCTCGGGGTTTCGTAAGGGAGGGGGGAGGGGCACAGGATTGACATAGGACACCCTGATAGTAAAATCCCCCCCCCCCCCAAATCGCCTCATATGACCCATTTGTTATTGAAGACATGTTTTTTCTTATTGAGCTCAGACCAACACGGAGCTGACTGTTCGTTGTTCACGATCTCTGACCGAATTAGAGGAATTTTCTGTCTCAGTGGTCCCATCGGTGCTAAAGATCATCTTACTGACATTTGAGATCACGACCCTACGAGCTCACGATCCTTAATGTGACCTACAGCCAGCCCTTCGGACTCTTCTAATCTTATATTAGTATTTGGTCTCTTATATAAGTCTTTGGTCCATATTTGGTCTCGAGAGACCCTTCGGCCTCTCTTTGGGCCCCCTCAAAATCGCTCTGACTCGGGGCCACTTGCCTCCACAGTTCGACACGGTGGCCCCTTACCGACACAGAAGCCCTTCATTGTACCAGGGACCCCAAACATTACAAATCGCGAGCCCCGGCCTTGTTTCTGCTTGGGAAATGGGTCTCAAGGGCTCAGACGGACATGGAACCGACTGTTCGGTGTTCGTGGTCTCGGGCCGATTGTCTCAGGGGGGGGGGGGGGAGGGGTGATCCTAAAACGGTGCAAGGGACCTCTGAGTAGTATTTCAAGTCAGGACCCTGCGGGCCGCGATTCTTTACGTGACTTACAGTCAGTCCTGTAGACCCTTATACCCTCCAAACGGGCCTTTGATCGTCGGTTCCGGTGTGCTGTTCAAAAGTGGTGTTCAAAAGTTGAAGAATGTTATACATTTAATCTTGGGTGTTTTTGGTTCATCCTTAGCACGCATTAGCAGCTATAAAAATTCGACAGACAGATGCAAATATTTCACCACCTTGCTAATAATTATTGATGCTTCGAACGGTCATTCTTTCCGCATGTCAATTTACAGAATTGTAAGATAAACGGCCTAGACTGCTTAGCAAGCGCGCGGGCTGATCGAGTAAAACATTTTGAAACGCCTTCTGTTTCATACGCAAGCGCGCGGGTTGATCGAGTAAAACATTTAAAAACACCTTCTGTTTCATACTAAGTAAGCTTCTGGCTTTCGTTCGGGCTGGTCAGGTGTTACCGATATGACATAACCAGTGTACTTGCCCTAAACACTAGGGTCAGTGGGTCTGATTGGCGTGAAAACAAATATGACACTATTTTGGTGGTGGGTTCAGGGTGTACGCGACAAGCAATACTTAGCAAGTACTCTGAACCCAAAGCCACCCGTGCAAACCATGCAGAATTATGACATTAAAATGAAAAGCAATGTGGGATTCGTCTCATCATTTTATTACCGTCCCCTACTCATCTTTAAGAAAGCCATTCATTTGCCATTGCTCTTAATCTGTATTATTTGCTCTTGCGATTTGGAGACCTGCGATGAATGAAGTGTTCCCTTCTAATACCATTCCCTTGACCAAGTGATGTAATGGTAGCTTGTGATGGAAAGTAGCATTCACTTCATGGAAGAAAGCATGGCGGCCAAAAAGGTGGCATTCCAGGAACTGATAGATTTCTGGTAAACAGACTTGATAATATTGTATTAATGCATTTTACGTGTGAACAGACACGTGAACAGGGTTGGCGGGTCTTGCGTGATTGATCTTTTGAAATCTTGACGTTACCGGTGGACGACTTTAGCTCCCCACCGACTTGTGATACAGGCAATCCCAATTCAGTGGTCAGCCTTCTCTTCCCAGTTTATGTCGTCTGCCCTGGCAGGAAGGCTGGACCAGGCAGCGAATCGAACTCCGTACGTCTGGTTTCCTATACGCGCGGCTTAACGTATGTTTCTCTACCTGTTTGGTGCAGTCAAAAGGCAACCAAAATGTGTTGTGTTTTACAAATGCTCGTGCTCATTGTTACAGGCACCAATCATACCGCTTGAAGTTATTCAGCATACCACTAGCAAAGATGGCATGTTTATACTGGTGAAGTATAGTGGCTTCAGGTAAGAGCATACAGTGTCCCAATCTCATCGAGCTAACAAGTGATCCTTGATGGTAGGACCTCAGTGAATGACACTCCTGCATTGCGTTTCGTTTGACCAGCCGTGCGCCGATTTTTAAGACATTCAGTGAAAGACTGAATGACTTGAGTGCTTCGTCTATGCGTTTCTTGGCATAACTCTTCGGAGCATGAATAAACCGATATAAACATTGTTATACTTACCTGAAAATGAACATGGGTGGTGCCGAGATGGGAGGCAAACGGGTTGTCCGATCGCCTTTTCTCCAAAGACCTCGACAAAACCCATAACCAATGTGCGTGCCGTGGAAAACCCTACGACCCATGCGCCCAGCGGTCCAGCCACAGATTACCTAATCAAGCAAAAGATGGTAGTCAATGGACTATTCTTCCAGTGAACGCTCAAAGGACCAATGTTAAATTTTCAGAAACATGTAGGTTTTAGCCCCTGCCCCTATTCATCCCCGGTTCTCTTACCCATGCCTTGCAGTGGTACAACCAAAGACACGTGAGGTATGTATACCCATGCGCGTGCCCTGGGAAGGCGTGGCTTTTCGGCTATGCTAGCAGCCAGCCCTGACGTCTTCCATGCTGATGTGTTATGATCGTTAGGCGAGGGTATGATTGTATGATAAAAATAGCGTCATGAAATGTAATGAAGCGGGTCTCCAGGGTGTTCCGGGGTCTCCTAAATGCTTTCGTTCCTCGCGCATGAGAAAATGATCGTATAAAATAAGAGCCAACGTTTCTTTGCTTGATTTTACAAATACAGAATTCCTGACTATTCTTAAGGCCCCTTCTGGCCACTCCGGGGCCCCTCAAGTTTTTCTGTGTGCCACTCTGGCCACTAGTTGTCTTCTGCTTGCCTAATTGGCGTGCATTCTCACATTTCTCAACTTATTTCAGAGTTCCTACATGGGTTTCGAGAGAAAGAGTGCCTCCAAGCCTAATCCGGTCATATTTTGAGAAAGGTTGGTACATGGACTAAAAAGCGTTTCTTAAAGCGTTGAATGAAGCGTGAGCAGCAGCATAAGCTCAGAGCATCAGATCGCACAGTGCCCTTTGAGAGTGGGTGTAGCAACCAAGGGTGATTGTGCTCTGTTTGGGTTTAAAACTGATCAGTGGTAGATACCACCTAACAAAATAATGTGTCATGGTATAGACTGTCTGTCATTGCTGCAAATCCCAACTGCTCTGCGCAGGAAATTTGCTCATTGCTTTGTTTCGTAACGTTTTGCAGCTTGTGTGTCGTCATTGTTTTTTGCCTGCTTTTAGTTAAATATAAAGTGGTTCTTTTGTACTTTCCAAGATACCAGTCATCACGAACATTTTTGTTCCGTCCGTGAAAGAAACTGTTCATAGAAATCATGATCTTTGGTTTTCCTCTTTCAGTGGTGAAACCAGCTTCCAAAACCAGCTTCAGGTAAGTTTACTCAGAAGATCACAAACTGCTCAAGAAATCGAGATCATGTGAAATGCGGTGCACGACTGGCGGAAGGGTACTGATTCCATTCCGTATACCTAGTCCAATCCAAAAGGCGACAAAAAGGCAAAAGTTGCTATCGCTCCCTTCCGTTTTCAAGCTAAGAAAGTTAGACAAGCTAAGAAAGTTAGATCCGGACGAACAATAGTAGATTGGTCTCAATGTGGTCTCGCGATTTTTCAGCCTTTTGTTCCCAAGTCAAGAACTGACCTCACTAGGCCAGGTTGAAGGTCAATTTTGCCGGAAAGTTGAAGTAACTGAATGACCGTGTTTCGGAAATTCAGCTATGAGGCGAAGCAACACTTAAACAGACGTATTCTCTTGTTTAATTCTGAGCGCAATGGTACACACCTTTGAATTGTGTTGCGCTAACACGTATGATGTACATTCCGTTAATGTGTCAGAGTATGTCCGCCGTGCGCGGTGGGTGGTTTCCTTCGATTGTTCGTTCGATTGTCCGATTGTTCCGATATCTATGGCCACAGCGCCGTCCAAAGCCAATAGGGATGCTAGCTTCTGATTTTGTTTTTATCTGGAGCTGAGTGGCTCCAGACAAACAGCACATCTTGGTGCTTCTCCGGCGCGACGCATTTGTCACGCGTCGACCGTTGTCGACAGTTGTCGCGCGTGACGCACGTAGTTGCCTGCCAGTCGACCCACAACAGCAACAGCTGTTGTGGCCGTGCGAATGGCCATGGGCATTTACATGCATGGCCGACACCGGCCATACGCATTGCCATACAAAAGTTTTCGAATTTGAAAGTCCTTAAGCCATCTCCCCATCGCACGGGCCGCGGCGAGGCGCAGCCGGGGCAGCCATTCGCTCCCCCGGCCGCCAGCTGTAGTCAGATCGCTAAATGGCTCCCGCCGAGCCTTAGGCCTGGTCTCGCTTAAATATCACGTGGCTTCAGCGCCAAATTTTCTCTTCAATTGCCATGGTGACAAATACGCTGATGTTAGAATCTGTTGTCCGCCATGCTGGTCGCGGTGACGTAAGTAAGCCTCAAACTTACAATGTCCAATGTTTTCTCTTTTTTGTTTCTGGCCAGTAGCACATTGTGTCTCGGTCCCGTCGGCATGAGAATCGCAACTCCGATAGGTCCGGCACTTTAGTGCATTGTTGAATAACCCGAACGTCCTGCCTGCCAACGATTTTTTGTTATATTTTTTCCTGAATAATGGTCATCAGGTAGCCAACCACCATTGGTCTATTCGCAGAAGACGATGATGAGGATTCGACGTACGTGCCCGGCCCACAGCCAGCAACGAACATGGACGAGGCGCGCGCGCGCGCAACCCCACGCGGCGTCCGAAAGCACCAAGGGCTGTAAGTAATCGTTGCGCAGCACTGAGGTGCTCTATGGGACCGTCATACTACATGGTGGGCTGCTGATGGCCGCGATATGACCTCGTCGTCGCGCTCCGTTTGTGATATGGGATGGTGCGTGGAGGCACCGAGGCTCCACGGACGGCGTGGATGCACCCGGCGATTGTTGCGCATCCCGCTGGGAGTTTGATGCGCAAACTTGGGGTGCGGGTGTATTTACCAGGTGAACAGCAGGTGGTCGACGGCCCCGAATTGGACACACGCACCGACGTGATCCCATGTAGTAGACATCACAGAGTAACTGTGGCCAACCATGCACTTGCCCGTACCGTAGCACCGAGCAGGGTCAGTAGACCGACGCCCCATGAATCGATGTCCCCTTGGTTAAAAAGTACCCTGGTTCGCCTCTGACCACCGGCGCATTGTGTCTCGGTCCCCTGGGCATAAGAATCGCAACTCCGATAGGTCTGGCGCTGTAGCGCAGCGTTGGGTAACCCGAACGATCCTTCTTCCGACGTACTGTTTTTTTTTCGTTTTTGCTTAATACTCGTCATTAGGTAACCAATGGCGACCGCTCTGTCCGCAGATCATGATAATGATGATTCTGGCCTCATTCCTGATGACGATGAAGGTGAAGATCCTACGTACCTCCCCGACCCACGGCCAGCAACGGACACGGATGAGGACGAGGGCCAGGGCATGGACGAGGACGTGGACGAGGACGAGGACAAGGGCAAGTCCAAGGATATGGATGAGAACCAGGATATGGAGGAAGTCAAAGACGAGAACGAGGACGAGAACGAAGACGAGGACCAGGATGAGGCCCAGGTAGTGGCCAAGAGCAGCAGTAGGGCTTCCGGCGAATACAGTGTCTCTGTTGAAAAATCTCCTAAAACAAGAAAGCCATCCCTAAAGCGGAACGTTTGTCCCTCTTGTGATACCCTGCACACAAAATTTGCGCGCCATCTTTTCCGGAAGCATAAACAAGAACCCGACGTACTTGACGCGCTCGCCTTACCAAAAGGATCAAGGGAGAGGAGAATCACTCTGGAAGGTATCATTCATGAAGGCAATTTCAAACATAACTCTGCTGTTTTCCGAGATGGGCGAGGAACGATCGTCCCCAAGAGGCGTCCACCCCAAGATATGAATGTCAACGTGAAATATATGCTGCCATGTGGGAAATGTCACGGTTTCTTTTCTAGACGCAGCCTCTTTCGGCATCGGTGCCACGCCCATGGGAAAACTGCCTCTGGGGGCCGAGTCCAGTCCCAGGGAAGGTCCTTGCTGCCGTGCCACAGAGATGTCGCGGCTGGTTTAGAAAACCTGATGGCGAAGATGCGAGACGATAGTATTTCGTCCACTTGCAGGCAGGATGCCCTCATCATGGAGTTCGGGGCCCGTCTCTACACAAGATTGGGCCACGAGCGCCACCAACATGCACACATCAGAGAAATAATGCGGCAGCTGGGACGACTGCTGCTGGAACAGAATGCATCAAGCCCAGGATCAGCTCTAGAGATGTTTATTCACCCCGCAAAGTTCATGGAGGTGGTAGGCGCGGTCAAGAACCTGGCCGGTGTGAAGGAGGGCAAATACCGTAACCCATCGCTTGCTCTCAAGCTTGGTTATGCCCTCAGTGAATGCGCGGGCATACTGAAAACGCGCGGGATCACCAACGAAGACGCCACCCTGAGGACGGCTGCGGACGACTTCCTTCTGCTCTACCAACGAGATTGGAAGCTACACGTGTCTTCTCGCGCGCTTACCACTCTCCAGGAAAGGAAGTGGAATAAGCCCGTCGACCTTCCCCTCAATGCGGATGTTCAGAGTGTGGCGAAGGAGGTGCATGATGAGTTGGTGCAGGCTCAGCGGCTGTTGGAAGAGGAACGCTCTATCAAGAACTATGTTAAATTGTCGGAGGCTGCGTTGGCATCCCTCATTTTGTTTAACCGGGGAAGGCCGGGAGAAGCGTCAAGGCTTACGGTCAGATCATACACTGAAAGGGACCAAACTCTCAATGAAGATGTCCTGCAGCACCTGTCTCCCTTCGAGCGAGAGCTATGCTATGCTGGGACATGTAGTGGTTTGGGGCAAAAAAGGAGGCGATGTGCCCATCATGCTGACAGCCACAATGCGAGGGGCGCTTGATCAGCTGATCGCAGCGAGGAAAGACGTTGGGATCCCTCTCGACTGTCCACACATTTTCGTCAACAGCACAGCCCCAGATGCGAGCACGCTCAGAGGCAGCGACTGCGTGCGGACATTCGCGCGAAGGGCACGTGTCGACAACATCACAGCCACGAAGTACAGAAAGCATGTGGCCACTATGCTGCAGCTGCTGCAACTGAGCGAGACCGAAATGGATATCGTGGCCCGCTTTATGGGGCATGACATACGGGTCCACAGGCAGTTCTATAGACTTCCCGAAAAGACGGTGCATGCTGCCAAAGTGAGTAAAATACTACTCGCGGTGGACAAAGGGATCGGCGGATTCGCAGGAAAGATCCTGGATGACCTTGACCCCAGCAGTGACGCTGTCGTCGAAGGTGGTCCCGCTCCCAGTGTCGACATGAAAGACAGCGCCAGCAGCATTGCCCCTGACGACATGAGGGTGAGAATGGAGGTGAAGAACGCTAAAGAGATGGCTTCCGATCCCCAAGCTGAAGCAGAAAACAAACCACCCAGGGGGCCAAGGATTAATGAAAGAAGGCCCAAAGCCAAAAGGAAGGTCGTGCTGTGGACTGAAAGAGAAAAGGAGGCTATACAGAGGCGCATGAAGCCATTTATTGGTTCTCTGAAGTGCCCTGGAATGGCAGACTGCCTAGCGGCACTGAAGGAGGAGTCTGCACTGTCCCGGCGTTCCTGGAAGGATGTTAAGTTCTGTACATACAATATGATCCAGAAGCACAAGCGTGCCATGGAAATGTAGTTTCCGCTGAAAGCTTGGAGTGCTCCATATCTAGATCCCCTGCTGCGTTGCGTGCAGTCGCTGCCTTGCGGTGGCAATGTTCTTTTACCTGCAAGCTCGAGAGGCTCCGGACGTTTGATCCTCTGTTGTGTTATGTTGCAAACCCTGCTTTGCGGTGTGGTTGTTTGACCCGTTTGCAAACAAACTAAGAAATATTTTGCAAAAGAGTGTGTTTGTAGTGGACCGTGATCGGGACTGATGGATTTGCTGTCTCATCCTGCCCTCCCCACATGGAAATAAGACAAAAACTAAAAATGAATAGTAGAAAGCCCCCGTCGGCAGACCTCAACGTTGCCTTACAGAGTGCAGTGAATGACCTATGTCAAGAAGTTTGAAACCGATTTTGTGACCCGTATAGATGACTGACCTGACCTGCCCCAGATCGTCGTCGATCTGGATTCGTCGATCATCGTCGATCAGGACTATCGATTGATCGTGGTTGTCATCGTCTTCATTAGGGCTTTACGACGCACTCACCTGCTGAGGTCATATGGCGTCGCCTGACACTCTAACCAAGGCAGTGATTTGTTATTGTGATTGCCCTACATCTATGCCGTGGGCTGGTCAGACAGGTACCGGCCATGTACCGAAGGCAGGGGTAATGAAAAGACATCAGCGGAAGAACTCGGAATGTTGGAAAATGCAAGGAGGTTCAGATTTTTGTACTGTTCTCATTTTACGCATTATTCGTGCTTTGAAATCAGCCACCTAAATGTGATGTAATACCACATAGTTTCGCAACCTTTAATTCGCACACAATGTTATGCGTCTTGTCTTGACAAAGTTTTGGCGTCAACTCGGAAAAAATTTCGAACACAGACGAAGAGACATAATTTTGGACCGTAATGAAAACCAAGAACAAGGCATAACATGTAGCATAAGAGTAGGCATAAGAAGTGAAAATCATCCGTTGCAAACCGAAAAGATGCGTGTAGCTCTTGCCACGCGTCGAATATGACAATATAATACAATAAAATACAAATATAACAACATAATGCAACATAATGGGAACATCACATAACATTGCAATAAAATGTAAACATAGCATTATTTAATGCAATGTAGTGCAGATATAACAATAAAATACAATATAATACAAATATGAAATAATGTAACACAGATCAACATAAATATCACGGCTCCTTCCAAAACAAAGGATGTGCAGGCAAAAGCATCGGCAACCAAGTTCCAGTTCTCTGTCAGTTGGTTCGCCAACGTGACTGAACCGACGTTGTCGCCCAAATTCCCTTTCTTTCCATGTCATCAATGAAGACAATTTAGATACACATTACAATGAGGAGACCGGTCCCTAGCTTGATAAGTGTAAGGCATATGACGCACCTTTGACGTCATGTTAGCTGGTCCCCGCTTCGCAGCATCCTACGGATATTGATCCCTTATCGCTAGAGCTACGAAATGCTTGCCATCGCACTCTTCGGGCGTTCAGCAGCACTAAGATGTTAATTTCGTAACGCCAGCTCATGTTTAAAGAGGTGTGTAAGTGGTCCCCACTCGGTAGTAGTCCAGCGCGGTCCCCACTTGGGAGGGCTTACAAACAGGTGTGTGTGTGTGTGTGTGTGTGTGTGTGTGTGTGTGTGTGTGTGTGTGTGTGTGTGTGTGTGTGTGTGTGTGTGTGTGTGTGTGTGTGTGTGTGTGTGTGTTCAGGCAGTTCTCTTCCCAAGTGTGCAAAGACATTCTGCTGAAGTTTCCGTGCCGCTTAAGACCGCCGGCAAACTTTTGCACACGCCATGCCCACTCCGAAGGCTGCCGCCTCCATTGAAGTGTTCATTGCAGCGCCATAGACTGAATAGCTGTTCAAAGATTGCCTGTCAGCACCAAGAGTAGAAAAGTTTCGATCCAATTATTTACCAAGTCAACATTCTGGCAGGACACTGACAGTTACATCCATTGTTTCAAAGATGAGGGCTGCATATCGGCATGCGCGACTCATCAGGAGCATGCATGCTTGATATTGCAACACTATCATGTTAATGACAAATGAAGATGCGCACTGCCCGCATTACTGGAAAATGTGTTTCACGATATTATACGTAACTACAGATATTAGGTGGTTGACGCAAAAAGCATCGTATTAATGAGCCATTAGGTTAACACGCGCCCGGGTGGCCGGTCGAGCGTGGCGCGCTTCGGTAGGTCAATGTGAGTGCTTCCTGACATGTCAAAAACTGAGAGAGAGACACCAAACTCACAATGCCGGTAGGACATTGTGTGGGCTCACTTGTGACGAATTTTTAACTCGCTAGGCTGTGGCTTTTGAGTCAAATTAAGTCCAATACAGGGAAGCTCGAGATCAGTGTCTACAGTGGCCTGAGACCTCCTCACGGCACCCATGCATGTTTAAAACTTGATGCCTTCACAAAGCAAAAGGAAAGCTACGTTCATATCATCCAGTTCAGTGACGCTTTTTGACATCAAAAGGTCAGAATTGCCAAAAGCCTTCGAGATTATTTTGATATTTGACTTTGCAACAGGTGACAACTCATAGTGGCAAGTTCCTCAAAGAAAAAATATTGATCGAGGTTATTTAATGCCAGTGATCTTCTCGGACCGTCATTGACTGAAATTAAAGAATCCGTTAGTATCCTTGCGAATAATTAATTCGAAATGGTTGTAAAAACTCCCGAATGAAGGTAGCTTCCAGGGGATAAATAGCTTGGTTGACCTTTATCTACCCTTCATGAACGACCCAATAATATCAGTGGAATTAGTCTCAATGCTATCTTTCATTCCCTTACTGTCCAAAGAAACTTCGAACACATTTTTTTTACTTCGTCCAGCACTTCGTTACCGCTTCCGTTTGACAGATCCCCCGTCAGTTTCCTTCTTTTACAGCTGTGCCCTTGCTTCCACCTGCTACATATCATCAACCCATTGTATCTAACTTAATACCAACAGAACTTTGTATAAAACTGCATCGCATTCAATTCTCCACAGCCCGACGAATTCAGCAGGTCTTCACCGCAACGCCCAAAAGCTATTTTGGAAAACCTTGTGGGTTCAAACTATCCCTCACTGTGCCCTATCGGCTGTTAAAGAGCCCTTGAGGGGTCAAACTGTCCCTCACCGTACCCGATCGCGTGGTAAAGGACACTTGTCTGCCGTGGCATGAAAACAACCAGCTTTCAGATTCTGACCGCATGTAAGCTGACCGAATATCCTCCGCGTATAGAGGGGTGAAAGTGGTCTTCTGTTCAATGTCGGTACGAATGTCGTTTCAGTGCAAAGTGCAATCTGTTTCTGTTTTAAATCGGTACGAACATGCGTGTCTCGAAGACGGTAAGATTGTTTGCAGAGCCTTGTATAAGTAGTTTCCTCCATATGCAAAGCTCGCCATTGCGAGGTCAAGTGCCAATTTCTGTCCCCATAGAAATATTTACTCCTGGTTTTGTGATTTTAGGGGCGCTTTGTCCCCAATGTTGAGGGAACGGAAAAATATAGAGGGTTTGTGGTCAGGGCATCTCAATGGGGGCGCAGGGCTCTACCTATGGATGCCCCTACAGCTCGCAGCGTGCATGATGTGTCAGAAATAATACTCAGTCGACGTTATGATGTTAGCCGAATAAGAAAGCTGTGTTGTTGCATCGGCCGCACTAGAGCCGGTGTTTCAGCGTTATGATAAAGCCACGATGTGTTGTCCAGATGAAGATCGGTCCGTCATCTGGCTAAGCAGCTCATATCCAAAACACCAACCACGCAGTGCGTACCGCCTTCGTGGAAAAAAAAACACGCGGGAGCTCCTGATGCTCTGAGCGAATGCTGGCAAGCATATCTCTAGTGACAACTCATGTGTCAAATAAGAGCAATATAGACATCAGTCCCGGCAGAACGCCAGAGGGCTTATTATGACGTGCCACTCTCTGTCCCTTTCGCTCTGCGTCGCTGTGCCTTTCTCGCACGATGTGCGTGCGGCCGAATGATGGCAGCGACCGGGAGGCGACGGCCGAATGATGACAGCAACCGGGAGGCGACGGCCGAATGATGGCAGCGACCGGGAGGCGACGGCCGAATGATGGCAGCAACCGGGAGGCGACGACCGTGTGATGGTAACAGCTGGGAGGCGACGACCGAGTGATGGTAGCGGCCGGGAGGCGACGACCGAGTGATGGTAGCGGCCGGGAGGCGACGACCGAGTGATGGTAGCGGCCGGGAGGCGACGGCCGAATGATCGCAGTGACCGGGAGGCGACGGGTTGTTCTAATGGGCTCTCCCGGCGTCCCTCACCTGACGTTGTTGTGCCGCTGCACGTGCAGGTCGTGGAACTGCTTCTTGGCCGACTTCTCGACGCGCACATCGGCCATTTTCAGCATGATGGCTCGCTTGACCTCGGCCGCGATGTAGGCCGGGATGACGCTCAGCAGTAACTGCTCCTGAAGTAGTGGAAAGCAACGCTAGAGACTTCCGACCAGGGACCGTCTCTGTCATGTACGCACGGAGTGTGAAGGGCGGCGCTGCAGGCGGCCAAACCGGCCCCCAAATACGGCTGTCGACGGTGACAGCGGTTCCGCAGAACATTGCATCAATTACGCTGGATGATAAGGCTTATTGCAGGCTCACTTTATCATAACAGTATGGTGACTGACTCGGAATGTTGCTGTCCCTACGTCAGGCATCTTGCACGCGTCGTTACGGTCTCATGTCTCATTACGAAGACGATAGCGTTAATTTCCGTTTGAAATAAGTATTTTCTGTTGCTATTTCTGTTGCCAAACCAAAAACACAATTTAACGGTGAACTGTTCGGATGCATCTCGATACAATCGATTATCACCACGGATGTTTGAGGAGGTGAAATCCTGTTTAGTTTCATGGAGTGAGACTGTCCACGTCAGCACATAAAGCAGGATTAACCTATGACGGAGCAAGAGTACTCCACAAGGCAGAAGTACAGCTTCCATTTTCTTAAACGCATGTGTGCGTAGCGGCGCGAGGTCAAAGCTGTGACGAGCGGGTCACCGCCAGGTGGTTCGAACATGCATGGTGGTAAAGACTACATATGTCTAGTATTCTATGGTGATTGTATGTGTTAACAGTTTGTTCATGCCGTGTTGATGGTGGACAGTGTTGTCAGTGCATATGTCAGGGATTGGCCATCACTGTCTGGTGTTCGCTAGTCCGCTGACGTCTGGGAGATGAGCATACTTCGGAAGGACGTCCTTTGATATGCTGACGTCTGGGAGATGAGCATACTTCGGAAGGACGTCCTTTGATATGCTGACGTCTGGGAGATGAGCATACTTCGGAAGGACGTCCTTTGATATGCTGACGTCTGGGAGATGAGCATACTTCGGAAGGACGTACCTTTGATATGCTGACGTCTGGGAGATGAGCATACTTCGGCAAGGACGTCCTTTGATATGCTGGACGTCTGGGAGATGAGCATACTTCGGAAGGACGTACCTTTGATATGCTGACGTCTGGGAGATGAGCATACTTCGAAAGGAACGTACCTTTTGATATGCCTGACGTCTGGGGAGATGAGCATACTTCGGAAGGACGTACCTTGATATGCATGACGTCTGGGAGATGAGCATACTCGGGAAAGGGGGACGTTCGCTTTGAATATCGCTGACGTCTGGGAGATGAAAGGCATACTTCGGCAAGGACGTACCTTGGATATGCTGACGGTGCTGGGAGATGAAGCATACTTCGGAAGGACGTCCTTTGATAGGCTGAACGGCCGGTGGGAGATGAGCATAACTTCGGAAGGACGTCCTTGATTATGCTGACGTTCTGGTAGATGAGCATACTTCGGAAGGACGTCCTTTGTATCGCTGAACGTACTGGGAGATGAGCCAGACTTCGGAAAGGACGTCCTTTGATATGCTGACGTCTGGGAGATGAGCATACTTCGGAAGGACGTCCTTTGATATGCTGACGTCTGGGAGATGAGCATACTTCGGAAGGACGTCCTAGTCCGCTGACGTCTGGGAGATGAGCATACTTCGGAAGGACGTCCTTTGATATGCTGACGTCTGGGAGATGAGCATACTTCGGAAGGACGTCCTTTGATATGCTGACGTCTGGGAGATGAGCATACTTCGAGGACGTCCTTTGATAGGCTCAGTCTGGAGATACATACTTCGGAAGGACGTCCTTTGATATGCTGACGTTTGGGAGATGAGCATACTTCGGAAGGACGTCCTTTGATATGCAAGTGGAGAGTCACCCCAGAAAAAAAAGATTCGTCACACACCACAGAGACACAAGGTCAAGCCATTCGCTGGCTACGCCCGATTGGCAAGACAATTTCTGATAGAAGCGGTTGCTCCTGTTGTGGCTTTCTGCCGCGGAGTCCTTTTTTCTCATCGTCGCTTCCGTTGCTTTTGTGTTCGTACTTGGTCCAAAACTCGCATTTTTCACTCGAGTTTAGTTGATCTCTTCCCATTGACCCCCTATGGGAAGTGCGGAATACGCAAGAAGGATGACACCGGCACAGATTAGAACTCGGCCTCCGACATTAATACGTCCTTGGACACAGATGACGGAGGTACTGCCGGCCCCGCTTTGGCCGCAGCATCGCCTGATGACTCTTGCGCGCCCCAGGCCATGACCGTTGGTACGCACACTTCCACCACGGTGGCTGGACAGCAGACGTCTCCTTCCAACGCCCCCGGTTCCGACCCTCGCTCGTCTTTGACCACTCCGGTGTCTGCTCGTCCTGATGCTGACCCTCGCTCGACGACGACCAGTGTTTGCCTGCCCTCTGAACCAATTCTGGATTCTCTCGGCTGTTACGTGGTTGTTCAGCCTTGTGATGGGAACGTGTCATTTCGGAAGATCAGCGTTTTCTGGCCATCAAAGCAAATCAAGACTATCTGCGGTTCATGCGAACTCAAAATTAAAGCACCGGCAAACGGATCACTCAACATTAACACGCGCTCGGGTGGGGTGGGGGTAAATTGACCCTACCCCCCCCAAATATTTTTCCAGACTGGTTCCCGAACGGCGCTGCGAAGGTGCGCCAAATTTTGAATAGCTGTAGAAAATTGAATAGCGGATGGTTTGACACCAACAATTCACATGTACCTTGTAAGGTCGCTGACCTATGAAAGTCAAAGTCAGGCCATGGTTTCAGCTAGGTAAATCTCTAGGAAATCCTTCAATCTGATCCAACATCGAGGTGTTAGACGAAGCCATACATCACTGAGATGCTTTCTTAGGTAACCCAATAGTTGAATGAGCAAATTATATTGACATAAGGCCGGGTATGAAGGTCACACGAAGGTCCAAACTAACCTGTTTTGTCACTCTAGGGCTTGTGGTATGGGATAGTTTCTGGTGCTCATTTCGAATTTGTTGATAGCAGGAACCGCATTATACATCTTCCATGGTTTTCCTAAAGGTCAGAATAGGTCATTGACCTAAAATGAACCAGGTCAACATTTTGTTTTAGGAACATACTGCCTACCCGTAATCTCCCTTGCTTAGTCAAATGCAAAACTCAAAACAATCTTGCACGAGTTTGGTCACCTTGACATTCAAAAGGTCAAAAAGATCGCTAACTTTGAATGAGCAATGCGACCCTCCGCTTAGAAACGGTTATCTAGGTTCTGGGGGCACTTTGGAGACCAACCTGGACTTGACCTTGTTTGACCTTGTTTGACCCAAAGGTCATGACCTAGGAGCCTTAAGTTTGACCTAAGTGAGTTCACGTACAGGTCAACACACCCTGTAAATTGGGTGTTTCTAGCTTTCTTAGTTCCCGAGATCTCAGAGGGTGCCAAATTCCCCCCCCCCCCCCCCCCCACCCGAGCGAAGGGTATCTAACCGCCCACCCGGGCTCGTGTTAAAGCAACCACTAGCGCACAAACCAGGACCATACTCAAAACAACTGAATTTTGTGCCAAACAAGTCCAGAAATACCAGTAAAGGCACCATATTCGCGCCTGAGCTCCGTTTCATGACGGAGGACCAGATCCTGGCGGAGCTCAGAGACGAGCAAGTTTGCAATGTCCGACGGCTGACAGCTTTCAGAGATGGTCAGCGTCGCGACACCAGCCCGCTCGTTATTACCTTTGCTACCACCCGACCTCCAGAGACGCTTACCGCTGGTTACCTTTGTTATAAAGTGAGAGTATTCATTCCAAATCCACTCAGGTGTTTCAAATGTCAATGGTTCGGACACGGCGGCAAGTATTGCAAACAGAGTGCCAGATGCTCGAAGTGCGGCGAGACCCCTAACGAGGGGTTTGCCTGCACACCACCCCAGAAATGTCTGAGCTGTGGCAGTGGTGATCACGCCGCCAACTCCTCTCAGTGTCCCGCATGGAAAAAGAAAAAGGAAGTTCCTCTGAAAAGGCAAAGACAGATGTGTCGTACCCCGAGGCACGGCGCACTATTCAATCAAAAATGGCGTCGCAGTCTAGCAAAACATATGCACAAGTAGCAAAAGCCACGATGGCCACGTATGGAACACAGACTTCATTCCTCATCTGCCTCCCCTGAAGCTTTTCACCCCACGCCCCTCGGTTTCGTCTGAGTCAATTACACAAACACAGACAAAAAATGTCCTTGAGTCACCCCTGGCTGGGCGCTCGGATACGCAGGCGCCCGTGCCCCCCCCCCCCCCCCCCCCCCCCCCAGGTTGGCCGGCGTTCCAGGCCGCCGGCTATGCGTGATACACGTGCGGCTCAAGCTGTCCGGTGTCCCAGCCCTCCGGCTATGAACAGTGGGCAGCCCGGTCCCTCTGGCCACCACACGAACGTTATCTCCCCTCCCCCACCACATCTGTCGCAACACGCCCGAACGAAGACCGCCGGTCCCGTCCACCAGTGAGGGTGGCGACGGGACGGTCTCGTTCTGTCTCGTTCGGCTGGTTCCCATCAACCGGTGGGGATGGGTCTCTTCATCATTAAATGTCCTTCATATTACAGTGGAATTGTCGCGGGCTCATTTCAAACTGGTCTGAAATGAAAGAAAGCACTTTGTGCCGTATTAGCTCCAATCATCATTACCGTGAATGAGGCATGATTTCGCCCCACGAACACAGATAACTTTAAAATGCCAACTTACTCGTTATATCGCTGTGACGCCACGGACGGTGAGCGTCGCCAGGGTGGGGTGGTGCTATACATCAGTCAAGAATTAACACACGCCACTCACTCTTTACCCACCTCTCCAGGCTGTTGCATGTTCAGTTCGGCTGCATGGCCGTATCATCCATATATGCACAATATACATTACACCAGACCATAAAAACACGGAGCTCTTACGGCAGCTTGACCAACTCATTGTTCATTTTCGAACCCCTTTTCTCACCCTCGGTGACTTCAACGCTCACAGTCTAGCGTGGAGTAACGACACCCAGGCCGTCGATCGCCGATGATATATATTTGAACGCTTTATTGGTGCACGTAATTTAGTCCTGCTAAACAAAGGCAATCATACTTACCACCACCCACGCAGAGGAACAGAAACCGCCGTTGACTTGTCGTTGCGCTCTCCCTCAATAGGGACTTGCTTTGATTGGACTGTAGAAGGAGATGCTCACTACAGCGATCACTTTCCAAATAAACTTTATACCACTTTTGACACCGCTACTGATACAGTTCCTCGGTATATGTCCCGTTTGAATCTGCGAATCGCAGACTGGACTGAATTTCAGGAACTTTGTTTTGCCAACCCCCAACGCTATGATTCACAAGAACAAGGAGTTGATCTTATCACACATATTCTTCATTCTGCAGCAACCGGGACAATTCCACTGACTACACCTACGCCACGACGCCTTCTTGTGCCGTGGTGGACATATGACGCTAAGAATGTCCTTGCCAAACGTAAACATGCTTTTCGAAGGTATCACCACGATCATGACATTCCACATTAAGTCGCCTTCAACTCTGAGCGCGCTCGAACCAGCAGAATCATAAAAGCCACGAAACGTTGTTCCTGGTTCAACTTCCTACAACAATTTACATAATCTATTCCGTCAAGCAAAATTTGGGGATTAGTCCGTACACTTTCTGGTAAGCGACCGTCTATTTCCCATCCAGCTCTCCGAATTAACAATCTTTGTGACATTATCACCACAAGCTATGGGGCTGTTGCCCAAAGTCCAGCGCATTGTAGTTCTTCTGACATTTACAAAGCAGATTTCACAGATCAAGCGGGACCCCGATTTCATTTGCATCCCCGTTGCTTTCTTTCCGACAATACGGAGGACTACACTGTACCATTTTCTTTCTCAGAGCTCTGCGATGAGATTAAATCCGCCGGTAACACTTCAGTAGGCCAGGATGAGTTACATTACACTTCCTTCCGTCACTTTCCTGACAGCATGCCTCAATAGATATTGAAAGTTTTCAATGATTTATGGTCCTCTCATATTTTTTTCGGAAGCATGGAGAGAAACAATCATAATTCTGATACCAAAACCAGACAAGAACTCACACGACCCAGTCAACCACCGTCCAATTGCTCTCACCAGCTGCTAGGGAAAACTCATGGGACGCATGGTTGGTCAACGCCTTGCCTGGATAATGGATTGTAAAAAGCTCATATCGAATGGTCTTCCACAAGGTAGCTGTATATCTTTAATGCTCTTTAACCAAATAATAGATTACTTATTTGATGACCTCTCTTCAGGCATATCCTCGTCACTTTTTGCGGATGACAGCGCAATTTTGTGCCCAGATGAAGCATATGATTGCTCATTACCACGCCTTCAAAACGCTCTCCACAAGTTACAACAATGGTAAAGCGCTATGTTCCCTGTTTTCCGCTCAAAAACCACCGGTTATGTTTTTCAGTGCAAGACGACGAGATACACCGGCATATTCTCTTCAAGGCGGCGACCATAATTTTACCTTTGTTTCATCGTCCAAATTTCTAGGCATCGCTCGCGACCGTAGATTGTCCCTGTTCAGGCACGTTGAGCATGTATGCACTAAATGCATGACACGATTGGCATTGTGTAGGGCCATCTCGGGATCAAGATACGGTGCTGACCGGCATGTGTCATTGTTATTACACAAATGTTTGATTCTTTCCATTATTGGATATGGATCCGTGGTGTATACAGGTGGCACGGAAGGCAGTCTTAAGTCTTAAGTGTTAAACAAAATATATTTTTGCGGCTTGCACAAGGAGCACTGCGCACATCCCCAACTTCGGCCCTTGAAGATGTTTCATTATGCGTCTAGCTCTCCGACGTATTGAGCACCCTATAAGATATGTCACGAACATAAGACAAAATCCCGGTCACCCAACAGTTTCCTCCACACACATATTACCACGCATTCACCATACATACTTGGGACCAGCTGGGCGCCGCTCGGGCCTTACAACTGCGTCTCGTGTCAACGTTTTTTGTCATAGTTTAAACTACGTCGCAATGTAACGATGACGCAACGTTGTGGTGACGACAGCATACTTCCATTGCCTTCCGCTGCTGTTGAGATTTGTCACCTCCAAGTAAAATATGTTGAATCGAAAGGAGACGTTAACGCTGATGACATGGGTGACCTGGGTGTTTCATATATAACAGATGACTATGTGTGAGCTTTGTATGTGCAATTCGTAGGCATGCAAAGCCTTTTCTTCTGAACGGACTGTACGGTTTACTAAAGGTCATGGTGGTATTTCAGGTTTTATGTCATGAAGTCGTGTGTCTTCACGTTTAATGTCATGAAGTCGTTTTACTTCAGATTTTATGCCATGAAGTTAAGTTCTAATAGCGTTTTGCGTCCATTGCCGTTGCCAAAGTTGTGTTGCCAAATTGTGGATGGCAATTTTCATGCTAGCTTGGTCAATGGCAATGAGTGTGATGTGAGGGACCGATGCTTCCTTAGCCAATTGGTCGGCCCGCTCATTTCCTGCGATCGCCCAATGGCCTTGCAATCACAAAACTTTAGTGTCTATGTCTTGTGTGTGTAAAGAGTGATAAATTTTTGTGATACTTACAAGGAAGTGGTGGGTGAAGGCAGGATAAGTGATTGACAAGAGGGCCGCCCTAGAAGCCGATTTATTATGATTATTTAGATTCCTCCATTATGGGGAATCGCGGTAAGCGCAAGAAAGATGGCGCGTACACTGACTCCAACCCGGCCTCTGGCACTGATTCTCCCTTTGTTGTAGCCGTCGGAAGTGTCGACAGCCCCGTTCTAACTACCACTTCGCCTGATGACCCCCGCGCGCTTCAGACGCGGTCCGTCGGCTCATGCACGTCCATCGCGGTGTCTGGACGGAATTCATTTCCATCCAACACTAATGGTTTCGGCCCTCTCTCGTCTTTGACCATCCCGTTGTCTGCCTACTCTGGTGCTGGCTCTCGCGCGACCATGACACGCAATCGCCAGAACCCTGAGCCCATTCTCGATCCACCCGGCTCTTTCGTCGTTGTGCAATCCATTGATAAGAGTGTCTCCTTCCGAAAAATCAACGTCTCCTGGCCGTCCAAACAAATTCAAGCTATCTGTGGCCGACGTGGTCTTCAATTTGGGGCGCCAGCCAATGGGACATTCGTGATCAAAACAGCGTCTCGTATTCAGGCCAATGCTCTCCTCCAGACCACCGACTTATGCGGCAAGAAAGTAAAAATTTATCTTCACTTCGCAAGAAACACCACCAAAGGAACCATCTTTGCACCTTAACTCCCTTTCATGACGGAGGGGGAGATTTTGGCGGAGCTCAGAGCTGACAACGTTTGTCATGTTCGACGACTGACCACGTTCCGCAACGGATAGTGTCGGGACACCAGCTTACTTGCTTTGACTTTTGCAACCACCCGCCTCCCAGAGACTCTCGCAGCCGGCCACCTTCGATGTCAAGCCAGGGTAGTCATTCCAAATCCACTCAGGTGTATCAAATGTCAACGGTTCGGACACGGCAGCAAGTTCTGCAATCAGAGTGCAAGATGCCTCAAGTGCGGTGAGCCCCCTCACGACGGGTCCACGTGCACGTCGCCTCAAAAATGTTTAAGCTGTGGAACTGCTGACCACAGCGCCAACTCTTCCCAGCGCCCGACATGGAGAACAGGATAGGAAATCTGCTCCGAAAAGACCAAGACAGGTGTATATTACCAACAAGCACGGCACACTATCGAGGCAAAAATGTCTTCGTATTCGACAAAATCACACGCGCTAACAACAAAAGCAAAGGCAGCGACAGATCGTTCACAAACAAAATCGATTCCCCAGTTACCGCCACCGAAAATTCTTGCTACGGTCAAGACTGTCTCAGTTACATCAAACACACAAACCCAGCAAAATTGTTCCCTCGAGCTCACTTTGACCACACATTCGGAAGCACAGTCCTCTGTGCCCTCCCGTATCCAGGCCAGCCGGCGTTCCAGCCCTCCGGCAACCAACGGTCTGCAGCCGGGTCCCCCTGGCCGCCACACGAACGGGCCCTTCCCTCTCCCTGCACAACACCTGGCGAAGATCGCTCCCCTCCCCCCCCCCCCCCCCTCCTGTGAGGGTGGCCATGGGCCGGCCTCGGTCCGTTTCGTTCGGCCAATTCCTATCAACCGGTGGGGATGGGTCAAACCACCATTACATATTTGTCATCTTACAGTGGAATTGTCGCAATCTTACCGTGGAGTTGTTGCGGCCTTAGTTCAAGATGGTATGAAATGAAAGCTTTTTTGCAGCATTAGCTCCCACCATTATAGCTGTGCAGGATACTTGGTTTCGTCCTGCCGGCCTATAAAAATTTAAATTGTCAAATTATTCCTTATATCGTAATGACGACACAATCGGTGAACGTCGCCAAGGTGGGGTGACGCTTTACATCAAAAATGAAATAACACACACGCACCTTCCCCTCATCACACCTCCACAGGTTGTTGCATGTTCTGTGCGACTTCATGGCCGCATCATTGATATCTGTTCTGTGTACATCCCCCCAACTTACAATAATGCAAGGTTCTCGCGGCAGCTTGATCACCTGGTCACTCACATTTAAAGCCCTTTTCATATTCTCTGCGATTTTAACGGTCACAACCCAGCTTGGAGTAACGGCGCCGAGGCTAGCACTCGCCGAGGACGTTTGGTTGAGGAGTTCATTGATATTCATGACTTGTCTCGTTAAACAAGGGAAATAACACTTTCCACCACTTACCCACTGGCACGCAAACCACAATCGGCCTGTCGCTGTGCTCTCCCTCAATAAGAACTTCCTTCGATTGGACTGTAGAAGTAGATATACACAACAGCGACCGTTTTCCAATTAAATTTTTCACTACTTTTGATTCAGCTGCTGACACAGTTTCGCGAATCATATCCCGCTGGAGCTTACGAAAAACAGACTGGGCCAAGTTTCAGGAGCTTTGTTATGTCAAACGAGATTGTTACAAATCACTAGAGCACGATGTTGACCTTATTACACATAGTGTTCATGATGCAGTGACCGCGACAATTCCAGTGACCACACCCCCATCACAAGGCATCGTAGCACTATCGTGGGCGACCAAAGTTTAAAATACTTTTGCACGTCGGAAACGTGCCTTCTACCGCCTTCGTCGCCATCATGATATACCTTACCTCTTGACCGAAATTATGGGCGTGCTCGAACCAGACGAATTTTAAGGAGTGCCAAACGTCATTCTTGACAAACATACAATTGGGAGTTGATAGCTGCTACTTCGCTAAGCAAACTATGGGAAATGGTTCGAGTACTCTCTGGAAAACGCACTTCTTTCATTTCTCACTTCGCGCAATAATAAGCAGATCACTTCGGCAACACCTCTTACCACCAATGCTCTTGCTGAAAGTCTCTCTCAGTGAAGCTCATCTGGAAATACCCAACCAGACTTCGTGGATCTTGTGCAAGTCTGGTTTCCTTTACACACTAATTTGTTTGCCTCTGATAGTACAAGAGACTGTGATTTACCATTTTCGTTTATGAAACTACAACAAGCTATAAAATCTGCCGGCATGAACATGGTGGCCGGCGATCGGTTACACGATTAGCTACACTTTTCTTTTTTCCGTAATCTTTTAGAAGAGATGCTTCATTTCATTTTGACGGTTCTTAAAGAGTTGTGGTCATCCATATCTTTCCTGACGCGTGGAGACACACCACTATCAGTCCGCTTCCAAATCCGGGGAAACGCGCCAAAGACCCATCGAATTACTGTCCCATCGCATTTACTAGTTGTCTATGAAAGCTTTTTGAGCGGATGTGGGTTAAGCAAATCTCGTGGATTGTAAAACGAAACTACATGCTTACAAAAAAATAAAAGTGGTTTTCAACAAAATATTGCCACAACAAACCACATAATCCGGTTTGAGACTGACCTTAGACGTTTCTTAAACACTGACATCACGCGACTGCTGTCTCCTAGATATTATCCGAGCCTGTGTCATGTTCTTTAAACCTGCACTTATTTTCAAGCTCTATCAGTAAGTATTCAGCAAATTTGAAATAGCGATTTTGTTTACACCCATGGTTCCAAGGCCAATAACCACACAACAATTTGGAATAATTTGCACTGACCATTACCATACAAATTGTCGGTTACCGGCCTGGCACCTCTGATGAATTATTTGCTTCTCTTCTTATTACATCCGGCACCTCTGGACCGATGGCATATCTCAATTTGGAATAATTTGCACTGAATGAATTATTTGCTCTTCTTCTCGCGTTACAGCATATTCAACAACACATCCATACAACAAGGACAATAGTGATCTGCTCACATTCGAAGGCAACTATATCGGCCAAGACTTCACTCACCACTTCTTTGTTAACATCGTCAACCTCTATCATGTATTACACGCAAGAGGCATGAACATCAAATTTTGTAGATTTCACAGCATACAGGCATGCTATTAATTTCTGTATTATTGCGAAGGCCACCGAGAGCTCATCCCGGCGCCCAATTCCCTGTTGATACCAGCGTGGAACGCGTCAATGTAAGAAAGTACCGCTGCAGGGATGTCGAACGGTGGAGACATTAAAACGCCAGATTGCTGTTTCACGCAGACCCAGCCTTGATGAAGACTATTCCTACCACCGCCTTAAACAGGATTATTTCTCGTTATACCTTCTTGGGTTTTCAACCCACATGTCTGGTGAATTCCACCAGTAGTCTCCCTTAGGACAGTCTATTCATACAGCTGTTAATTGGAAACCTTAACTTTCCTTACCAACTGCACAGCCCAAAAGGAATGCCCAGCTTGCGTGATTGTGACCACCCGGCTGTTTTGAAGCCCAGCTGGGCGGAGAACAGCGGCGGGTCGGACGCTATCGGCTGTGGTTAGCCGGCTGGTCGGACACTAAAGGCTGGGGTTAGCCGGCGGGTCGGACGCTATCGGCTGGGGTTAGCCGGCGGGTCGGACACTATCGGCTGGGGTTAGCCGGCGGGTCGGACGCTATCGGCTGGGGTTAGCCGGCGGGTCGGACACTATCGGCTGGGGTTAGCCGGCGGGTCGGACACTATCGGCTGGGGTTAGCCAGCGGGTCGGACACCATCGGCTGGGGGTAGCCGGCGGGTCGGACACCATCGGCTGGGGTTAGCCGGCACATCGAGCCCTCTGACGCAGGCGCGATGGCCCGGTCCAACCACAAGCGCCTTGAAAGGAAGGGAAGGCGTATGCTCGACTGGAAGGCCCAAGGAGAGTCGGTGCGCTCAGCTCCATATTTGCCTTTGCAAGGGACACGTCAACCATTATCCATTCACACCTGTTTGACGCAGTTTGACGAAGGCGTTCTTCTGCTGCTTGCTTCGTGGCTCTAGTTTGCTTAATTTTCGAGATATCCGACTAGTGCTGTGGCAAATGGTATGTTAAAGGTAGAAAAGCGTTCTCGTAAGGCAAAGGTAGAAAGCGTCCCCGTGAGGTCAAGGTAGAAAGCATTCCCGTACGTCGAAGGTATAAAACGTTCTGTCAAGGCAAAGGTAAGAAAGTGCTCTTAGAACGAGGGGTTATGGCTACCAAGCCAACCTTTCTCTAGACCCTGGGCATATTCACAGCTCGATCTGCGCATCGCCCGAGGCACCTGAGTACCAGCTATTGCTAAGCCCTGTTAGCGAGTGGCGCGCTTCAGTGCTGTTGGCCCTGGGGCGAGGTAAGCGTAACAGGGCTTTAACGGGCTTGCGCGTACCGAAAACAATAATTTTAGTTAAATAGGCAGCAAATGCCGGTTTACTGTTATTGCTTGCTATATTCCCTTCCACTAAGTTTTTTGAAGTTATGATAATCCTTAAGTTTCCTAAAAATGACGGTATATATGACGGTATATATAAAAATGACGGTATATATGTGTACATAATCACAGGCTAATGTTCATTGCTTATTATGTAATATTACAACAAGAATGCTGAAAAGTACAGTAGAAACAACCTATCAAGTTAATATGTTCATTCTAACCCACGCCCGGAAGGGGAGGTTGACTCACCCTACGATTTTTCGAGCACAGGTAAAAAACGAACGCTTGCAGCAACGCGAAATTGATATTACCTGTTCATCTATAAATGTAACATCCTTTCTGTGCATTTCATTCTTGACCTACCCGGACCAGTGACCTGGGTTTGATTGAACGGGTCAAACTCTAAAAAAACTTTGAGCACTCATAACTTTTTGTGGGTAACTTGAACTTGTTCAAGCTTGCCATAGTAATAGAACATGATTCCCATGTTTGCCATTTCCATAAACGATGCAAATTCATATGTATTTTTGTGTAGTTTCGGTTTGCTTATGACAACTAGCAGTAACTCACAAGCACATCCATTACATGACCATAGAGCAAGTTGTTCAGTGCATTAGCGAGGAACATTATTCACATAGATAAGACAGTAACATTAGCCTTATTCCTCCGAGAGAAAAAAAAAACAGGAGAATTGAGAGCTAGTTGGGTTGATATTTCGGCGATATGCTCTTATCAAAACGACAGCAGAATTGAATTCAAAATTGCCTGCCACTGATCCCACTCGATTTTTTAGTTTTTTTAAGCAAGCCACATTTTTTACAGAACACCAACATTTAGGGGATTAAACAAAGAGCGATTGCCAGCCATTACCACGACACAGAGCCTACCTAAGAATTAGAATGACCGGAAATACGGTTACGTGTAAACAAATTCAAATGACACCAACATTCATGGGGTCCATACTTCCCTCGATTTCAGCCTGAGCGTGGTTTGCCAAAAAGTGGTCATCGAAAGTGGTATTCTCTGCTTTGTTTTAGCGTCTAAGGCAATATAAGCTCTGTCAGAAGCACATTGTTCAAAAGGTATCGATCTTGTAGGCTACTGGTAGGCCACTTTTGAACGGTGGCCTAATCTGACCTGAACATTTTGGGAGAACAAAAATGATCGCAATGGACTGCTTATGGTCTTGACGCTTATTCCGGTGCCTTCAATATCTGTCTTGATGGGTCAACATAGATTTTATCTGCATCCATCAGAACGACCTTTTTAGCTTTCTTGACCTCTGATGACCTCATCTTTGACCTGAGGTAAAAATTTTGTGTGCATTATTTATGATATAGTGGGTGTTCACAACGATATATTTTTGTCACATACGGCGGCTGGAAGTTGGAGATCCCACTGGGGACAACAACTTTCCCTCTCCCCTGGCCGGGCGCGGTGGTCTCCGACTCCCGGCCAGGCGCAGGGAAATATATCAAATCGATCAAATGTTACAACCCTAGCATGCTAGCTTTTCAAAGCCTCTCCAATAGAAACGAGCATTGCCTCTTGGCATTCACATTACTGCAAATTTCTAGTCAGGTATAGTGATTTATGAACAGGGTGATGAATGGCAAGAGTGTAAATATAGTGTTTTCATGGCTTCGTGGCTGGCAACACGGAAAGGTGAAAATATGCCTGGTGTTCGTGATTAGTTATGATGAAAAATCATTTGACATGACTGGAATGTTCGCCAAAGAAAATATAATATTTGGAAGCTTTATTGGTTAGTCCAACCCTTAAACACGTGCTCGGGTGGGATGCAGTTTGTCCCAGCCCCGAAGGTTTTTCCGAAATGATTCCCTAGCGGTCCGGCATAGCCACGCCAGACAATGCATATATATAGGCAATCGAATATCAAATCCCTTGATATCGAAGTTACATGTATCTCACCAGATCGCTTACTTATAACAGATCAAGGTCAGACCTTGGCTCTCAGCGATGACCATTTCTGGGGAATCGCTCAATTTGGTGCGACAACACAGTGTTTAACAATGCCCTACATCTCTGAAATAGTTTCACAGGCAATGCAACGGCTTAATTTAGAACTGAACCAATTTCATCGATCTGGAGTCAAGAACAAAGTTCATACCGAGGTTGAAGCTTACCCGTTGTTGTTGTTTTGTTGTTTCTTTTTACTTGAGAGTTTTCCTTATGGATAATTTCCTTATGCTCATTTCGAATGTATTAACCATAGCGACCGGAACGGACATGTTTCATGACTTCTCAAAGGTCACATTAGGACAGGGACCTAAGGAAGCGTAATCCATGACGCATATTTAAATGAAAATAGCAGCAATTTTGTAGCTTTTTGGCACCTTGGCTTTTTTGGTAAAACAAGCTTACTGGCCTTGAATGAACACCACTAACGTTTTGCTTAGAACGGGTATCCACGTTCACGACGGTAGCGTGAGGAGGTCTGGGGGCCCAGAGGTCTGGACGACGGTATGAAGCCTTTTCCAGCTATCTTAGTTTTTGAGATCTCAGTAAGGTCAAATTGACTCCCACCCGCGCGAGGGGCATTCAACCGGCCATCCGAGTGTATATTAAAGGGAATGCTCCACATTTGAAGATATTTAAACAAGCATCAGATATGAGGAAGATAACTCACATATGGCGATTGATATACTTTTAAGTGGAAAAACTGTTCTACACAGTGAAGTTTCTTTGTTTAGGAAATGTGCTCCTCGATACGTCACCGTTTAATAACGTCAAAGTACCTTGCACGGCTTTGAGAGTTAACTGATAGCCGTTACGCCTGGAAAACGTGCTCACCATCCGATATGAACAACTCGACAGGTATAACCTTCTTGGCCTTGATCGTCGCATGGCCAATGAAATGAAAGGATCTGAATAGCGTCATAGATGACTGGGTGACCTTGAAATAGTCTCTCTTACATAGCTTGCACATATTCGCGGGCGTTTAGCTCAGAAACCAGAAGGGCTTAGGTCTTAAGAAGGACATGGCTGTGAACTGCACGTAATTATCTTTAGAATGACCAGTTCAGTTCAAAACCACGTGCAGATGTGGAGCACTCCCTTTAAAATACGTTTGATAGCTTGATTGTCTGTCTCATCTATTTCAGTCGCCTGCCTCACGTTTCCCAAGTGGCAAAAGCACTACTACCGCTAGGGATGAAACGACGCGTGCTGCCCACACCCCTGACATTATCACATGACCTTCACTGGACAAGACTGGCTGCACCTGACAACAGACGTGAGACATTTGTGGCGCGTAAACACCGAAACCAGCCAGCCAGATGTTTTTTTTTTTCGCATCAGCACGCGTCGATCAGCATATCACGGCAAAACTGCGATCAGCGACAAAACTGATGGCAAGAGCTACCTAGCATTAACAGCAATAGGGACGGTCTGGTGCACTGGTAGCGGTTCATAAGGTACTAACTTGCGATGTAGCTGCACCAATTACCAACGGTGGACTGGCTTCCATCTGACGTGGGGTAAACGGGTGTTCAGCATTTACTTGATCACACAGCGCGGTCGCCCATCTTGAGATGGAAGGGTCTCGTTATCCTTTATCTTCCGCACGTTTAACGTATGCCAAGTATCAGTGGCTCACGGAGCTTTCCAACATTTGGATGCCACATGTTGCGTTCTTCTGTTCCCCACGGCAAGGTTTGTAGCTAGCTGATAACGGCTGAAAACTTTTAACCGTCCACGACCGAATCTGGATCAAAGTTCTCGGAAGACGGTGGCTGCTGCTGCACATTTTAACTCTGCCGACAGCCAATGGTGTTGGAAATGGCCGACTCTTTAGCTGGCTGGGACACGGCAGAGTGCAGCTTCTCCAGCCCGGCGGTACCAGCAGCCCGGGAGCCCGCTGCTAGGGGGATGCTGTGAGGTTGAGTTTTGCACCTGAACATTGAGCGTAATCTGAGAGACGCACGTGTAGCGTCCAGTCACAACTTATTTTCATAGGCGCACCGCTGCCGTTTGAGTAAAGGTCCGATGTATTACACATATTGAAGAGCTGCTGTCCCATGTCGGGAAGGACAAGTCTCAGTAAATGAAGAGACGGCCTACAGGAAGACACTGTTGCAGCGCTCGCGCCAGGGGTAGTACCTGTAATGTTCCCCCGGGTCGCCCAGTAATAGCCATTCATTTGGAGAATACAACGATCAGCCCCGTGTGATTATCACTGTTGATGGAGAAGTTGCCCCGGTCCACCAGATGAGAATAACATCTTTAAAGCTGACACTATTCTCCTGTCTGCGCGATCCATGTTACAGGAATAAGTTAACGCTGGATCATTTCACGACAATGCGCCGAAGTATAACACAGCACCTCCTTCAAGTGCCACTGGGGCATGTCTATGGCGTAATCTAAGGCCCTAAATGCGACTCAGTCTCAGAGACGTGCGGCATAGTGGTAACGAGGTAGCAGTAAAGAAAAATGCGGAATGACGCCACGGACCGTACATTTTATCTACCTACAGGGGTGAAAGTGTCTTTTCTGTCACCAACGAATTTTGGAACCGTCTGAATTGTCACCTGGGGTCAAATGTTTCAGCAATCATTGCAATACAAATGACAATTGCAATTCAAGTGCAATTTAAATGACATGGATATGAGGCGTGTGAAACATTTATACCAATCTTTCTGTAATCGTAGTTATAGACCATTTACAACATCTGGCCTTGGCTCTAAGCTGTGGAACGACATTACGGTTTCATGTTTTCCAAGAGCAACTGATATCTCTGTATCAAAAACCATCGTTAAGAACATCATCTGCAAGCATTTCGCGAATACATATTGACGTAACCGACATATTTGAAGATATTGCAATCCTTTGCACTGCACATATTCAAAGCACTTCATGTTTAACCTACTTTATGTTTCATAATCACGTTCTGATATAGTTAAAGTCATGCACATGTACCCAAATTCACGGCGCTGGCTCCGGGAGTCCTCTCAGCAACAAGCTCCGCTTACCTGGGTGGACTCCCTGGACATCCAGCTCAAAACCCAGCACAAAAATGACCAGGAATTACCCCTCCGACTTGTGTGACTGTACAACCCTTACTAAGACGGTGAATTGGGTGGTTGTAGCTTATTGGGCGTTTAAAGCGGGCTGTCATTAGCTGACTTTGGCTAATGACTACTTTAATCCTTCTCAGGTGTGATTTTTCCTTGCCTATTACATAACACAATTCCTTCGGGTCTGCACCACCTCTTCGCCTGCTTCTTTACGTTTGTTTCGTCTTCCTAGCTGGGCGTGCCGCGACTTGATTTTATGTTTTCTGGTGTTAACGTACGGTTTATTGCGTCGCTGGGATTGAGGGAGCGGCACTCCTGGTTACCTGTTCTTGGGTTACGGCATAAAAATACATTTATAAATGCAATAAACCACAAAAAATAAAGGCAAATTAAGTGCAATGCGGTATAACTATCAAACATTTTCGTTTCGGGAGTTCACTTCCACTACAGTGTTATTTCCTGGCCATCAAGCATTGGATGAAGGTTAAAGCTAACCTAACAGAGCTATCAGATACAGGCATTCTTAACATGACCAGCCTGAACGCGTGTAGTTTCCTATTCAGTTGTGGGGGGACGGGGGGGGGGGCGGGATTGTGCCTCCTAACCAGGTGCAGGCTTCGGACATACAGCTTCAGTTTAGTTCCCTAAACGCATCTCATCATCCTTTTCCGCCTGTCTCTGTCGCGCCGTTTGCGTTTCCTGCCACCTTCCTTTGTGTGAGCCACCCCAGCGGGATTAACCGGCAGTGCCCCACATGAGCCCGCTGAGGAAATTGCTCAGTTTGTATAAAGATCTAAGTTACGCTTAGGTGTGTGGTACTTGTGCATAATGCATGATGGGCCTAAAGGCCCTGGGATTATCTGGCTGCTAAATGGCTATTTTGTATCTATGTTTATAGTTTGCTGTACTGTTGCAGAAACCGGTACGATGATGCATGAACATCCTTGGCATGAATGCAGCTTTGTGTAGTGCTAGATCCGCTAGATTTGCACGCATATGCCAGGAGCTGCTTCTTCGCCGCGTTGCAAGTCAGAGAATAGGTGTGGCCGCTACACCAGGGATGCAGTTTTTTATTTCAGTTGCCACGTTTATCCATTATTTTTCATCCATCATAATTGAGGGGCTCGACCCCAAAAAACTGACTTAAAGAAATTGCACCTCTGCCGCCAGCTCCGAACAGCTGTGTCAAATAAGCTTTAATCAGGATAGTTGTTAGCAGATGCCACAAACATGTTGCAAACTGCACTATATCAGCACTGACATAGTACAGTTTGTGGCATGTTTGTTGCACCTGCTAACAACTATCCTGATAAAAGCCACTAGGTTTGGCAGCATTTTATGGCTCAACTTGCTCATACAGCGAAATGTGAACGGTTCGACATGTGCTCACTCTGCAAGCGTTAACGAGTACATGCTAATACCACGCTTTGAGTTTTGTCGAGCTGGGAAAATCTGCTGCAGTGTGGTCTTGCCTTTTGAAAATTGCTTTCATTTTTGCAATTTTTCCACCACTTGGTTCGCAAAAGCATTAGCTTTTGCCACTGATCATATCCGATCAATCAGAGCCTTTTTCATTTCTGTCTAGCTGTACCGAAAACGGTTGCAAATCATATCCCTTGCGAAAGTTTTTAAAAACTTCAGAATTGGAAGTCCCGTTTCGCGATTACTGCATAGTGTGGCTGTTAAATGGGCCCACTATCACTGATGATACAGATGACTTTGCTAACGAGGTCATTGACCGTTTTGAAACATACGACGAATGGACATATAGTAATTTCAGTGTGCTCAGAATAAAAGTCTAGACTGAGTATGACAAAATAAAAAAATCGTAAAAAGACAGTGGCCGGTGGGCAAGCTATCTGTCATGCTTTCGGTGATAGTACACAACATAGTCTGACGCCCCTTCACGACTGTTGTGTCATTGTCGATCTTACAAATAAATATGTTGAGACTTGGTGTTTATTTTTTGTGAATAAAAAGCTGTACCCAAATGCCACCATTATCATGATTGTCCCTATTAACACGCGCAGACAGCTGACCGGGTGTGACAGCAGACAGCTGACTTCCTGCAAGCGGCAAAACTGCTGGTCTTCACTTTCCTGACCTGCCACCAGCGCGGCTGTATGTTCACTGACCTTCTCCTGGACATTCGCCTGGTTTGCGCCGAGCCAGATTTGAACCAGACGCGTGGTGCATCGAAATCCATATACGTAGTTTCCGGTGAGCTAGGCCAGCGCACGAGCCGACAATGTTAAGGTCTAAATCCAAGTTGGTAAGAAAGTAATTTCTGAACACTGGTTCGTTTTTTATCTACCTGAATTTCAGCTCAACTTCACATATCATGGTTACCGATATTACCGATGTGAAGGCCGGGAGGGCACAACTCTCCCATCAGCGCGAAGCGCGAGGGACGACAGTTACGTACGGTCGATTAAAAGGCATTCGGCATTCATACATTGTCCTGAAAATCCCTCGAGAATGTCTAAATGACTGGTCTTAAGGCCGGAACGAATAGACTCCAGGCAACGGTACCAGCTTCTCACAAAGCGTGCCGACCGCGCCCGGCCATTTTACACCAGCCGGCGGCTCATGGTGTGTCGCCCTCGTCCACAAGTTACAATTCGAATTGCTACTGATCGAGAGGAGAATATCATCTCTATTTCGTTAAAAAAATCGGCTTTTAGAAAACTGGAGACACCAACTGTCTTGAGAAAATTAGATCAATAGTCAAACTAGATAAATGCGTGGACTTAACGGACCTTCAACGTCATATTGACCCACAGTTGTAAAAAATTTAGGTCCTAATCTTTCAATGTTTCTTTTTTTTCTAAAGATGACGCTCTGCAAATTGTTCTTAATGGGGCAAGATGAAAGGTAGAGCCCTTAACGTCATCGCGTATTTTCATGTGATCGTATTTTCATGATGAGCGGGAAACTAACAGAATCGTGCTAAGTAGGTTTAATCGACCGATACTAGAATGGCCTATAAGCCCAGGTTTGCGTCGGTGTGAGTTCAGACTTATTTTGCTGAGATATCGACTTTGAATAGACCAGAGGTGCTGGTTAAACAACGCTTACTCGTGAATTGTTATAACTGGCACAATGTTTACACTGGTTACACGTTGGTTAAAAGCGTCGGTTGCGTTTGTCACTCATGATCATAAGCGCAGCTTGAAATGTCGGGTACTGTCCATATATTAATGTTTGAGCAATGACGTGATTTTACCAGTGCCTCTTGATACATTGAAGGGGATGGCATAATAGCACTGAACTCATAATATATTCACAGCAGAGACACGTCGTCGTCAAATCTGAAGTGAGTGTCGTGTTAAAATGACTTTTCGCCGCCTCCTCCCGTGGAATGGCCCCACCGTCAATGCTCCAGAATGAGCTAGTGATCTTCTGTTCTATCTTTTATGGTGATTTTCTAGTGATCTAGCAAGTGATCTTCTTTTATTAGAAACTTCGCCGCGTCCAATCGAGTTCTCCTGACGTCTGAGTTCGACGAGCTCGCGCGAGTGCCGTTCTTGACACCCAAACGTGCTAGTGCCGCTTACCTGGTGTTCCCGCTCGCATTCCAGCTTGACTCGCGAGTCAATGCAGCGTCTGGTGCCCAGCAGCGCCGCCATGTGGCCAGAGCGGGTCATGTGGCGGTAGTAGTGACCCTACGCCGTGGGCGCAGGTCAACAGCACTGCGTCCACCAGAACCTGACGCGGAGACGTCGCCGGTGAGAGACATCGAACGCCCGAACAACGCCGCTTGACGGCACAGGTATTTTGCACCCCCAGGCAGAAGCATTCTCCAGAGCTAACATGTCCAGCTCGCCGACTCTCTATATGTAGTGAGAGATGACACTCTGTGATTGGAAACCAGACTGATTACAATACTTTTGCGGAAGAAATGGCACCCGGATAGAATGTTATTCTGTTATGTCATGCATTCCTCTCCAAGGATGTGGCTCATGCGCCAAACAGCAATGTGGTATCAACACTTAAGGACATCCCAACCAAGCCGGCTAAAAAATAGCAAAAGCGTGACTAGAAAACCGGAATCCCCCCCGCCCCCAGTCGGCGAGAGCGAGCACGAAAGCGACCCATCCTGTCATTGCCCCTCCCTGCGTAGTTCTCCTCGATCCGTAACCTAAGCGGCGACAACGCACGGTCCGCTAGCGCTTGGACGTTTCCATACGCATCTCTCGCGGCGAGGGACTTGTCTGACCACCGCCGATCGTCGGGGCTGCCTCCAGGCCTCCTTCGAGAGCAGCGCGCCGCCTCTCGCGTCCGCTCCCCTCACCGCATCGATTGCAGTTCGCTGCTTACTGCATTAACAGCGCCGAACGGACCGCTGCATGCTCAGTCTAACATTATCTATCCATACATTTGGGAGCCGCAAACGGGCCGGTCCGCGGCTCGGGCCAGACGCGTGTGCCGTGTGTGCCGGGTGAAGAGCGCAGTCGAAAAACAGGCTACGAGGAAACGGATTTTAATGGCTTCAAGTCAAAACAGGCTATCCATACACTGCATCTAGCTGTGTGGTAGAGCATTTAAAGCCAAGCGAGTGAAACAGGTCCCCGCTCAAAGGTTCACACCCAATGGCGCTGCATCACGGGACCTACACGCCAGACCACAAAAACCTTCGGTGTATTGAGGCGGCAACACTTGAGGCGGTAACACTGATTTTCCATAACCGTAGAAAATTGAATAATGGATCGTTTGGCATTGAAAATTTAGCTGTACCTCGTAAGGTTGCTGACCTATGGCAGGTCCAATTCAGGCTATGGATTCCGCGAAGTCATTTTCCAGGGAATCGTTCAATCTGATGGAAAAACGAAGTGTTAGACGGGGCCATAATTTCTGAGATGCTTTCTCAGGCAACACAACAATTGAATGAACAAATTCCATTGACCCAAGGTCAGTTTTGAAGGTCAGACCAAGGTCAAAGTCAATCTGCTTTATTATTCTAGGGCTTGCTGTATGTGGTAGTTTCTGGTGCTCAATTCGAATCTATGGATGACAGGAACCGTATTATGCATCCTCCATACATTTCTCAAAGGTCAGAACAGGTCACTGACCTAAAATGACGCAGGTCAACATCTTTGTCCTTTTTTAGGAGCATACTGCCAAGCATAATCTTAGTCGCTTATGCAACTGCAAACCTCAAAGCAGTCTTGTAGGATTTTGGTCATTATGATCTTCGAAGGATCAAACAATGTCACGCACCTTAAATGATCATGTAACCGTTTACTCAGAACAGGGATCTAGGTTCTGGGGCACTTTGCAGACCAAGCTGGAGATTGACCTTTTTACCTTATTTGACCATAAGGTTACAACCTAGAGGCCTCACACTTTGACATAGTTGAGTTCACGTACAAGTCAACTCACCCGGTGAATTTGGTGTCTCTAGCTCCCTTAGTTCCTGAGATCTTAGGAAAGTCAAAGTGACCCCCACCCCAGCGGCAAATCTTATGTGGCAAAACATATTATATGTTCAATGCCTGAGTGTCTGAACAGTACAACTTTAAACGGGTCGCGTTTCCTTTTGCCAAAACTGCATGAAACTGCAGTCAAAGGGTTCAATGGTGAAGTTTTGAAGGCATCGTGACCTAGCCAAATCGGGCCCGGTCACCCAAGTTGAAAATGCTGACAAAATGAAGCTGTCCAAGCAAGATTCGTTCTTGAATACATGCATTCACGCATAACTCTCCCCGTATCGGTAACTTAAGTGCTATGGCGCCAGATAACTGAACAAAAGTCCCAGAGCCTGCGTTTATGTAGTGCATCAATGGTGACCTACGGCAACTGGCCGAAAGAGAAAGCTCGTCGTGTATAGCCGTAGCCCGGCATGGAAAAGTACGTGAAAAACGTTAAATTTTACTAGCAAAATATGCCCTACTAACGTTACCTTAATTGAGGAGGACTTCAACCAACATTCCATGAAAGTAAAGTAACCAGCGTCACTTTAGATTTAAACTTTGCATCAAATTCCTAATACAAGTTGCGTGACAATTTGGGAGATCTCATACTAACAACGTTCAGTATTCAATATATCAGAAAAACTGGTTAGGTGACGCTATCAAGAAAGTATTGGCTATATTGACACAACTCGACGTTTCAACGCTGTGCTCATGGCCACGGGTGGACACAGTTAAGCCAAATACTACGTTTTAAGACATAAAACGTGAATCCAAAAAAGCTCCGTATCTCTGCATACACTGTCACTGAAAATGTGTCAAGATGAAAATACTTAAATACCATCCAAGCTTTCGTATCCCGCCACGTGATACAAGGTCCCACACTTAGGGCCGTACGAACACAGGCGGCTGAGCCGGAGCGTTTCAATGTACAGTACCAAGTATGAGAGCTACAAACTTACTCGAAACACTAGACACCACGAACATTGCACGAAACCTCACGAGCATCCCAGTTGCTCAGGGCCATCACGTCTTAGCACCCATGCATAGCATTGTTTTACCACGGAGAGAGTGGGCGCTTTTGGATAAACTACGCTCGCGCTACTTCGGGTTGGAAGATACACACACCTCTCCCGGCGTTTGCGACACAAGAACCACCTTTCGCAGCTTTTTTAGTCACGGACCGTATATTAGTAGCCATGGGGGTGTGTTGAGTTGTAATGTAATATGCTACGTTGAAACTTATCGTTCATTTAAAACGGTGGGTCATTGGGCAAAAAATAGTTGTTATGTATCTTCCAGCTGGCAATACCTCAAATAAGGTGTCGATGACTGGGGTCGGCAATTGTTCTCGCTGGGTGTTCCAAAGTGAAATAAATATTCACGCCGGGGAAGAAATGCCCTCGTTCTCTGTGGTATTGTGCTGCTCTCTCTCCCGCTCTGCGCAGTCAGGCCGCTCGCCAGTCACGTGCGTCGCTTACATAACAAACCCAAACAACCGCTTGCTGTTACTGGACGCGCATCAAACGGAGTGCCTGAACGAAGCTCATTTGCCCCACGTCTGCTGTCAGCTTGCGAAGATAAAGTGATGCTCTTCCGGAGCAAAGGAGCTGCCCACGGTCTATGTTTTCCTGCGTTTCGCCTCATTCGCCTCCTCTGGTGGCCCTACCCAAACATTGTAATGCAAAATTTACCTGCATCCCGCTTGCGGCAACAACGACACTCACCTTACACAAATGTTCAGAAAAAAAATCCTCAGGCCAAATGCTGACCCCTGATTTTGGCTTTGAACGGACAGACTCCTTCAGTGTATACAAAATGACCAAACGAAATAATGGGTATATTTACCCACGCCCCCAATTCCGCTCTCCCGCAACGATTGGTCGATGCCCTCCAGCGATGCTTTCCCTCCTCTCACCACCACTAATCTGCTGGCGCCAGCCTGTGGTAGCACCGGCTTCCGCTGCCTTGCCGCCAATGACCTGCTGATACGCTGTGGTGACACCTCTCTCCGTGACTGACCTGTTGGTGCCCGACAGTCGTGTGTTCGACCAGCCGAAAGCCGACGTAGACGAGCGAGGTGAGCAGCGCCTGGCCGCAGACCAGCGGGTCCGGCCCAGGCGTCATGGTGAGGTGCACCAGCACCAGCAGACAGGCGGGCGGCAGCAGCTGCGGCGACGGCGCGGCACCAGCCCACAGCAGCAGCACCAGCGCTGCCAGCACGGCCGCGTGCGACGCCAGGTTGTAGGCCAGCACGGCGGCGGCCGACGGCTGGCGCAGCAGGCAGCCGCAGCCGGAGAGGGCCAGCAGCAGGCCGCCCAGCGCCAGCAGCGTGGGCAGCAGTGTGCCGTCGCCGGCCGTGCCCTGCCGAACGGCCGCTCGGTCATCCGAAGCCGAGTGCGTGCTGAGACTTTCGGAGCCGAAGGACTTCCGGGGCGTCTGGACGATGTGGGACGGATGGGGAGCCTGCGCTCTGGATGTTCTAAGTTGTCATGAAAAAACTTATCAATTATATATATATATATATATATATATATGCAGACCAGCTTACACTCATTTTACTTTGTGTGTGTGTGCATATATATATATATATATTATATATATATATTATATATATATTATATATATGCAGACCAGCCTTACACTCAACTTACTTTGTGTGTATATATATATATATATATATATATATATACTATATCAATTGATCCAGGCGTCAGTCAAGGCAAAGCAACTGCACTAGCAGTGTAAACACGTCCTGGGTTGATTGGCTGGAGACGTACTCCGGTGGAGGTATCGCAGTGTAAACACGTCCTGGGTTGATTGGCTGGAGACGTACTCCGGTGGAGGTATTGCAGTGTAAACACGTCCTGCGTTGATTGGCTGGAGACGTATTCCGGTGGAGGTATCGCAGTGTAAACACGTCCTGCTTTGATTGGGTGAAGACGTACTCCGGTGGAGGTATTGCAGTGTAAACACGTCCTGGGTTGATTGGCTGGAGACGTGCTCCGGTGGAGGTATTGCAGCGTGAACATGCTCCGGAGTTGGCTGCCTGGCGATATTTTTCCGGTGAAAGTAATGTATCTCACCGACTCTCCGTAGCGCACGAGTATGGGGACACATGAGCATATGGACACACGTCGCTCCCATGTCAGTTACTAGCGGGAGTGGCAATGGGGGCGCGCCACTATGGCTAGTTATTAGCCGTTACTAGCTAGTTACTAGCTAGTTATTAGC